>NW_027094086.1:93644139-93699139 GCF_029207755.1 Chamaea fasciata | reverse complement strand
ATGTAGACAATATTACCTGGGAATCATTTAAACATTTAACTCTTTACTGAGTCATAAAGCACAAAAAAGCAATAGAGACTTTGTTTCTTAGGGCAAAAAATGGAGAAAGGGCAATTTGGTTAATTGCACCAGTGGGAAAATCAATTGCTTTCCATATGAAGTTATTGTTCGCCAGTGGCTAAGGCAGAGGTTTGTCAGTACAATGTAACTGGTTACCTCAACTACCACGAGGCTCTTTAATTAGAGAAAGAAAGGTGAAGAATCCTCCAAAAATGCATCTAACTTTGAAAATTGTCCAGGTAAAATATTTACTGAATTCAACATAACAGAAAAGTAACTGAGGGAAGAAACAAGCTCAACAACCTTGGTCTTATTTTTTTTCTCATCATCAGAATTCAAATAATCTCCACCAAAACAGCCTGTGTGGAGAGGTAGGGAGCAATAGATTTAAAGCATGAATCCATGTAGCATATTCATCACAGACCCACATTAGTCTCTGTAATTCTTTACCTCTGCTCTCCTAACCAGGTCTGTGGGTTACAATCAATTTATCTTTTCCTCAAAGTGATGCAGGGGACCAATATAACTGAAAAAGAGAGTTTTCATCATTTTACGTGCCTATAACTTGCTTTTGCCAAAATAAAAAACTTATGCAGGAAAATAAATGTTTTCACTGTTTACTCAGTGAACACTCAGTGTCTTCTGTTCCATTCTAACAGGCAAGCTACAGTCTCTAAACAAGTTTTATTAAAATTGAAATGTAAGCACACCATTTTGTATTGCACATCTCAGAGTATTAAACTCCAATAAGGTTAGTTTCCATGTGACTTATATTTTCATATGCAGTTCAGTAAATTTAATTGAAAATGTCAAGTGATAATGCCATAGATTTTTTGTTTCTGTATACTGGGAAAAGAAAAGCACATTTTATAAACGTAATTAAGCTTTTGATCGCTATAGCACTAATTAGAGCTGCTGGAAGTTCAGGCTAAACATTTTCCACACAGCAGCAAAAAATGTTGCATGACAGCAACAAAATATTAATTTCAATTTAATTGAGGGAAAAGTATCATGTGATAATATTTCCTCCAACTGCTTACAAATATCAGCTTTAGAACAGATTCCAGTGAACAGTCACATATCAAGACACTTCTGGTAACAATTAAACTAAAATGTCCTAATAACAAGATCACAAGCTTGCTTGCATTCATTGACTCACTCAGATATCCCCTGCCTCAAAATCAAGGTATGTAGGTCACACATATTTTGAAAGCTTTCCTATCTCTCTCCCCTCTAAAATACACAATCTACTTATTGTCTCCTTAGCAATCATGTTTTAAAAACACTGACACTAAATGTTCAGAAAAATTCCAAAGTCCTATGGTAAGTTTACCTGCAGAACTAGTCATAATATCAAAGTTAGAAAACAGATCAGAGGTGCAGAGGGTGGGGGTGGGTGGGTGGGTGTGTATTTAGTGCTTAATTTTTAAAATAAACAAAACCAACATTGACAGTTCTAAAATCAAGTTGTGTCTCTTCTTGCAAATTTCCTCTTTTCTTTGGCTCACCTACAGGTAAACTCAAAAAATATTCATGTCTTTCAAACACATGACAGTGAATGCTATGCTTGCAGTCTTTATCAGATATTTGTTCTTCTTGAAAAACTATTTCAAAATAACCCTGCTCTTTTTTTACTCCATCACTCTCGGACAAAATTGCACTGTTCTGGTTATGAACAGCTACAAATGTACTGATATGCAAAGAACAGGTTGTCGAAGCATTTAGTGCCAATAAAGAAGCAGAAAATAATTTTGTAATTCCTTAAAAACAAGAAAGATTTTATTAAGAATGTTGAAGAGACCTAGTGTTTATTGATGGACATGAAAGTCACCTAAAAACTTCTAAACATAAAAATAATCAGTTGCTTTACATTATGTTTATTAATGAAAAAGCTGCCAATAACTCCTTCGTTTGCTGGCTGATTTAGTAAAATTTTTATGAAGACAGTAAATTTCATGTTTTAGTATACAAGACAGTCACATTCTAAATGTTAAGAAGCAGCAAACAGAAATCAATACCCCCAAACCTGAGCATGAATTTTGTCAGTTTCCAATTATTATCTTGCTTGTGTGAGGCATCAAAGAATAATTGAGGTTCCTGGTCTTGATGTCACACAACGGATAGATAATTTTACTTGTGAAAAGATATAATCCCAGATAGAACATGCTTAACCTGGTTACGTTTGCTAAACAGTCTGTAGGTGGTTGCTGAATTCTTGTGCACTTTATGGACCATATATTTCACAGGAATAAAAGCAAACTACATTAATCTTATAGTACTTACATAGTCATTTTCAATTTAATATTCAGGTGAAAGAAAGTTTAAATTTACAGGTCCATTTTAGCTTCTTACCATATAGCATATCCCCTTCAAACTATTTTGTGTTAGAAAAGATAATTTAAAGAAAACTCAGGAAACAAATACATGCATTTACCACGTTTGCAGACACAAAACTAACTTGATTAGTAAACTAGCCAGTAAGGAAACAGTGTTCTTATAGGAAATTGGAGCTAAGCTATTTATTTCTTTACTTGAAGAGAGGAAAGAATCAGTCACCATTTTTTAAAGAGTACTGTGGGTACCAAAACTGAAATTCAGTTGGATGGAAGGTAATGCTAATAGACATCTGCAGCACAGATCACATTGCTACATTTATTAACTAGAAGCACTTGCATAAAAATCTCAAAAGTGGCAAGTTTGTATTCAAATATAGACTCTTGAAAGTCAGCATCCAAGGGCCTCCTAGTTTCAGACGATCTGGGGAGTCTGCTGTGCTGGGACAGCCGTCTCTCCAAATAGTGGACTTGCGTGTCAATGAAAGATACAGAGTTTGCTATTCATCTCTTAGATGCTCCGGTTTTGACATAGTGGTAATTTGAAAGCAGTTAAAATGTGAAACTAGATTACCAGGGACAAGACTGTTTTGAAGAGTTGGCACAGTCTCACTCAGGTGAAAGAGACACAGGAGTCCCACCCTGTCACCCCCCAAGGTGAGTCTTCACCCTTCCATCATTAACACATGTCCTCTATGATGGTCTCTTTCCAAAGTGACTTTAATGCTGAACTACAGCCTAGCTACTTTCTAATAAAGCCATTTAAGTATGTATATTTTAAAATATTTTCAAAATATTCAGGTGAGTAAAATTTAGAGATGGAGGGGATTCTCTCTCTGTGGTCTCCAATCAAGGAATACCAATGCCAATATAATCAGGATGTTTTCAGGAACTCATTATTTCAATTATTCATTTTTTGGGAATTTCAGTTTCACAAGATAGGTATTTTGAGGCAGGATATAGCAGGTATAACCTCAGAAAATGCTGATCCTGATTACCTCGATTTTGGACCACAGAGTCCATGACAGATCACAAGGCAAGGAGAGACTTAACTTAACTTAATCTGACTATGCTCATTCAAGGTTTTGGTTCAGGTACTAGAGAAAAACATTTCTTCGAATTCTACCCCACAAAAAACTGTGGTCTAGGCTTCTACAAAGACTATTCTTAATTTTCTCACAGACACATGGAATGTCAAGCTGAGCGGATTAAAAGTTTTTGGGTTTTTTTAATTTAACTTTCTAAGGTTGACTTTTCATGATTTCCTGAGAGGAGATTTGCCCTGCCAATTTCCTTTGGACTCTTCTCGCCAGGTTTTCTTGTTTTGGTTAGGGTTTGGGGGATTTTTGTTGTTGTTGTTGTTTGTTTGTTTGCTTGTTTGTTTTGTTTTGTTTGTTTTGTTGTCAGGTTTTTTTGTTAGTTTTTTGTTTGGGTTTTTTGGTAAGAGATGGTACCAATTTCAAAGGAACAAAATTTCAGACTTCTTTGAAATTGAATTTGGCTTTGTCAATACCATTATTGACTAATACTTTGTCAATACTACTGTCTTTCACAAATACCTTTTTCATCGCCTCTAATTTCAGAAAAATTCAAACTGTGGGAAGAATAAAGTTAAACCTACACAACAACCTCCTCTTTTCCACTGCCAGGTACAGAGGCATGATGAACAGCAATTTCTAACCAATGTATACATAAGTGTGGAAATCTCTAACATGGGTTCAGTTATGCTGGGAAGTATGTAGGTTCAGTTATGCCATTTTCTTGTTGCATTTTATTTCATTTGGGACATATATACAGCACAAAAGCAGTATTCACCAATATAAATGAGCATACCTTACAAGCACTTTGCTGGTATAGTGTCCCTTCTTGGACCATTATTTTCATACTTTATATGAGATAGAAAAGCTTGCAAAACCAGATAATAACACAAGTACCACCCAGAGTAAAGAACAGTTTATTGGGCGGGGAGTGGGGGGAATGCATTTGTCAATATCATAGTTCTTTTCCCTCCTTGTAGCTAAAACAGAGATTTGAGCACGTTTCCTGGAAAGAGGAAAGAGACAATGTATAAAAGAATCAAAACACTATTTGGAAATTTCATGCAAGGAGAAAGATATTCCAAATCAGAAAGAAAAAAAAAAAATAAACTGTATGGAGGAATACAAGGGAGGATTCTATAGTTACAGATGTTCAAATGAGTATTTGGGATTGGCACAAACTCAATTCTAAAACTAATAAAGGTAGTGGAGATGAACTCCCTGAATGAAAACAAACAAAGGAAGCTTTTTTCTAAACACTTGCAAGGTGTGCATACATGAAGTGCCACTGATTGTGTTCAAAAATTAGATTATTCTTAAAAAAAATAATTAAAAAGAGAAGCATTTGATTCCAAACAGAACTTCTTTAACAGATGGATAGGGGAATGGCAGAATAATACAATCCCGTCTGCTGTCTGAGTCCCTGCTGAGAGCTACTTTCAAGCTGATAATACAATTCTATTTGTGTCTAAAATCGTGCTGTACTGACAGTTTAGCTCCTCAGGTTTTTTGTGGGGGGAGAAAGAGATTGTTTTGTTTTTCTTTTACCTTATTATTATAAAGTATTTCTATGATATCAGCTAAAAAATGTTGAATATCTTTCTTTTTATTTCAAAGTCACTTGTGCTAAGATCTGAATTTGAAAACATATTCTGAAACATATGCAGTGCAGGAAAGGCTCGTAGAAAAAGTTTAAGTCCATGTATTTCCAGGAGAAGTATGATGGGTGAAATGTCAGTCAATTAACACTGACTTCAATCAGGGACATATACATTCTTTAAACAGAATATAAGCTTAGATGTTCTCTAAAAAGGACTGAATCATTGTGTTGTAGTGTTTATATCTTCTCCTTTTTTAAACACACATAATAGGTACGTCTGTTAATTGAAAAAAAAAAAAAGGAAAAGTTAAAAAAATGCAAACACCAATACATTGATATAAAAGAAGAGAATTGTTGATTTGTGGCTGGTGGAAGACGAGGTTGTATCTTTTATTGGGTATGGATGAAACATAAAATATTTAATCAAAAGTTGTCCAAACATAATTTAAACTAATGCAATACTCCTGTAAATATGATAATAGAATGAAGTAGGGGAGAAAGCTTTATTCACTTTTCATGTTGATGCTAAAATAGAAACAAGATAGAGCAAGAAACCTTGAACGAAGTTCTGCCAAGGTACAAAGGCATTTTGTGCTCATTTCCTACATATGGACTCAGTCTGGCTCCGTGACTACTGCAAGATCAGCATAAATAGTAATTCTAGTTGCAAACTTACACTCATTGGCTAAAAGTTGGGGGTTTTTTTTATGGACAGGACTTGTAAATGTCAGATGAATTCTACAGATAGAAACAACACCACAGAAAAATTGAATGATGTCTTTACCATCTCATCAACAGCACTGTCTTTTTGCATGAAGGGGTTGACTTACATGGACACGAAAACTTGAACGTGATTTCCAGTTGATTGCCCAGGACGTTTAACCATAGTAGAAAAAATTCATGTTATATGCTAACAGTGTTGATTACACAGAAGTAATCCATCACTAGGCATATAGAATGAATTCCTGGAAGCATAGCCATGTAGAGCTTGACACTGGCTGTTAATTTGTCTCCAGGTTAGCCTACATCAGTTTTTCTCTTTTCAGTAAATCTCTTTGTCCAAAGGATTAAGTGTTAATGCAGAGCTAACCTGTAATAATAATAAACAATACTGAAAATAACTTGAAACCCTCACGTGAAATCTTGTCACTGTCTAGCACCCTTAGAAGTCTTCTGATACTTTTGTAGCTGTGTGGGAATTTTATTCCTGTTAAGGGACTTGACAAAACTTGTTGGCAACTCAGCCTCTGAGAAAAACAGACAGGTTTGGCCTATCATTTATAGTCAGGAACTCATTCAAACTAGTGGAGAAGAATAGCAAAATGCTTGTGCCTGTCTTTCGGGCCAAATGTTCTCCTCCTCCCTACTGCAAGGAATTCAGGAAACTGACATTGCACCACAGAGATTTTGCCTGCCTTTTGTGTGGCGTCTCACATTTTTGTATTATTTGAGGTTGTCTCACCATAGTGAATTTATCTTTTGGCCTATCCATATTTGGAACTGTTTTCATCTACCTCTTTCTTCAAGGAATATAGAATTTATTACCAAATCAAAGATGAAATATTTTAATAATCTTCCACAACTTGGCCTCCTGTGACTGGCCATCCCACAGAATTTTCCCCAGTAATTCTCCTATTTTGCCCAACTAAATGAGATAGTTTAAGAGATCAAATCTTAATTTAAAACCCAAGTGACAGGACATGGTTTCAATACTTAATTAAACTTAAAAGTTTATATCTTATTTCTACTTAGAATGTCTGTGACTTCCCCTTCAAGCCTTTCATCTTATTAGGTCTCTGCCTGCCTGACATGAAAAAACTTATTGGGATCAGTGGGCAACCATCAACATTCTCACCTTTCCAAACCTCAAGGCCTGTATTAGAGCAAAGACTTTATATTCCATTGGATTCAGACGTATAAAAGCAGTCTGCAATTTCTCTTCCAAATAGTTCCCAGGACACCTTCAATGTACAGGAATATCTGTTGGTTTGTTTGTCTGCTTTTTTTTTGTTGTTGTTTTACTCCTGTTCCTTCAGAATTAAGAATATTTTGCATTATTAAAAGCTTGGGCTTGCTTTTCTCCAGAGCATATTCCTTTCCCTTTACACTCTTTTTCCCCCCTCCCTTCAAATTCAATATAGATGAAGAAAAAATAGTGAAAAAAAAAATTTAAAAGGGGAGAGGGGGGTGAGGAAGGGGTTCAGGATTTACAGCTATTTTTTAATATTTGGTTTGCATAAAAAAAGCCCTGAAATAGTTTGGTGGGTTAACCTTGGCTGACTGCCAGATGTCCACCAAACTGCTCTCCCATTCCCTCTTAGGAAGACAAAGGGAGGGAGTAAGATGGAAAATCTCATGGACTGAGATAAGAACAGGGAAGACTGTACACCAACTACTGTCACAGGCAAAGGAGACACAGCTTGGAAAGATTAATTTAATTTCTTGCCAATTAAAAATAGAGTAGAATAGTGAGAAATCTAAACGGAACAAAAGAAACCTTCCTCCCACCTTTCCTTTTTTTCCAAGCTCATCTTCACTCCTGACTCCTCTATATTTTCCCCCACCCTGTGTTGACCAGATGTGAATGAAGTGTTGCTGTCAGTTCATAACACTTTCTGCTTCTCCTTACTCCTTTGTCTCTGTTCCATCATGGTGTCATTCCCATAGGATCCAGCCCTTCATGAGCTACTATAATATGAGTACTTACCACAGGCTGCAGTTCCTGCATTTTCTACTCTTTCTTAAATATAACAGACACACCACCGATGTCACTGATTTGTTTCAGATTTGGGCAGTGAGTGGTGTGTCCACTTGGAAGCTGGCTGGAGCTGACTCTGTCCAACACAGAGACAGTCCCCAATATCTTCTCTCAGGTATCCCCCCTGCAGCCCCCCACCCTACCAAAGCCTTCAATATAAATCCAATTCAATTAACAGTGTATTAAAGATTCAGAAGAAGTTTCTGGTCTGCTTTTTCTATGTTTACACTGGTACCACAAAACAGGGATACTCATACAAAGAGTCGTCAATAGAGCAAGACTTCAAAAAAAACCCTAGATACTTCTTCATAATTACATTATTTTAGTTATTAGATTGATTTTGGATATGTGAGATATTAAAATAATGAAGGTTTACACAACAATGAACCATCCCTAAGCACCTATGCTATGCAGTTTCCAGTCATGCAGCATGTATTAATTATGATTAAAAACACTTTAAGTTAATGGCCTCCTCTATGAATTGTTTCATATACTGTTCCAAAGGAGCATAAAGGAATTGTCATTCTTAAGATCTTTGCCAGGGAATCCTGAGCTCTAAAAGTTAGTATTTCACTTTCCCAGCACAGGTAGGCCTTTGCATCCTGTGCTGGGTTATCATATCACATGCCTACAGTGAGAAGGCATGCATGTTGTCAGGGAGAAGTGATGCATTTTGGCCATTCTTAAAGAATGATAAGCTTATAAGAATTGCAAAGATATTTATGGTTTGCAAAGAATGCAGAATGAACTCATATTATAGAAACAATTATACATTAAACTCTGATAGTAAAATTAAAGTGATGGCTCTCAATCTTTAATGATTATCCTTTTTCGAATACATATATATGAGATAATTCTGATAGAGTTTGCAAAAAGAATAACTACTAGTCTCTAAGGTGGCACCATCTTCTTACAATTAGACAAGGACACATTTCTCCCCTTGTGCAGATTTTTGAGAGGCTAAGGCTTGAAAATGTAAATTTGTTTCTAACTGGGTCATGGTGCTCATCCTTATATGGACAAGAGTTTCATGCTCCATTTTTACTTGTGCCTTTTTGAGGCTGGCTCACAAAGAATGAAGATAAAAGTCACCATAGGCATATACCCAACTCAGCTATGGAAATTACTAAGGTGAAAAGATGAGAAACATGTAGCATTCTTTCAACATGCCTTTCAATCTGAAGTTTCTCCTGAAATGAAAGTTATTTATTTAAGTGGTTTTTTTATTAAGAGTAATTCAAATGGATGGGGACTTTGATATCTTTGTGTGGGGTTTTTTTTGTTGTTGTTTTGGTTTAGGTTTTTGTTGGTTTTTTGTTTTGTTTGTTTTGTTTGGGGTTTTTGTTTACTTTTGGGGTTTTTTTTTTTTTTTTTTTTTGTTTTTTTTTTTTTGTTTGTTTGTTTCTTTTTTGTTTTTTTTGTGTTTTTTTTTTAATTTTGTTTTTGGGGGTTTTTTGTTGATTTTTTTTTGTTTGTTTGTTTTTTTCTGGTTTTAATTGCTTTGGTTTGATGTCCCCATTTGTTCAGGAGGCAGAGCAAAGATGTCATGTCAAAATGAATGATTTCAAATAGGCCAGGAAGTAGGAATAGGAAATCTTTAAAACAAAACCCAAAATCTGTTTTGGAGAGGTGACAAACTGAGGAATTTCAGGTTGCAGTGAGTTTCATGTACATGTCCTAAATGTTTGTACTTTAGTTGTCCAGAGTCTTTGAGCTTCTACAGCCTTCTCTAAATAAAAACAGTGAAGTGGCAATGCAGCTGGATGGTCCTATTGCTCTCCTACTGTCAGTAGTAACCAACTGAAATTCACACTTTTCCACAGCACAATATCCTAGTAACTATATAGGTACCCAAAACGTGGAGCAAGAATTTGAATTATGTTTAGGAAAATAAAGGAAAAAAAAAAAGAAAAAGGATAAAAAAGAGATGTAAAGGAGCAAAATAATAATATAATTGATTATTGATAAATAATTTCCCTATTTAAAAGATCTCAAAAAGAAATTATTAAGATGAAGTAGTTTTAATCTGTAAGATGATATTTTTTTTTACTTCTACTCACATAATTCTCTTTGGTTATGATTTGAAGGGTGACTTTGGAAAGCACTAGCACATGCTAAAAAGTAGTCTATTACTAAAAGGTTATCTTACATCCCTTTAGCAGCATGTATTATTCTTTAAACAAATAAAATTTAAAAAAAAACTGGAAGTGAGAGATGAATTAATAATATTGTTTTTAATTGGTGAAGATTCTAAAGAAAATATTTTTATTAAAAATGGGGGTATGTGTTTCATTTAGCATGCAGATTTCTAGATGTTTAGAAAATGGAAACTGAAGAAATGATGTACCTTCATTACATTTGGGAAAAAAATTGTAACAAGCAAACTTATTATAACAATTTCCTGAAAGGGCTAGGAAGGAGGGATACCATACAGAAGGGACTGGAAAAGGGCTAGGTATTTCACTATTTTTGCATTTTTAAAACAAATCTATTGGATTCCAACATAGAAAAATATAATTGTCAACATTTTCAAAAGAAAAGCTTTTCAAATTTTTAAAATTCTACTCTACTAAAACTTCCAAGTACCCCAAAGCAAAGATCTCTTCTATTCTTCCTCCCCTTCTCCCTTGCCCTTCCCACCTAGTAAATAAAATATTCTGATTCACCAAGAAAAAGATTTCTCTCTGTTTTTTTCCTCCTGCTTTTTCTTCCCCTCTAGGAGGTGAAGGATGACATCTTGGTCCCCAGTGAAGTCAAAAGAAAAATTCCCACTGACTTCAATAAGAACAGAATATCATCCAGAATGCTCATATTCCTGAGACCTTTGTCCTATATGCACAGTGAATTACAGCTCGTGTCCACCTGTCAATTTGAATTTTCCTGCTTGTCTTTTTCTTTCAGTTCAGAAATTTTTTTAACCATCTGATTTTTGAGCAATGGGTTTCAGATATTATGAGAGGGATGAGACACGGGGATTTTGTATCACTCTATGATGGCCCCTGCCAAGAGATAATGGATTGACATTGACAAATCCCTAAGAGATAGACCTGACAGTTAACGGATGCTGTGAGATCAGCCTCAGAGAACAGTCTAAGGTTAAGGGGGAAAAAGCAGTGTGAATACTCCACACTTGTCTGATTTTGAGTCTTCCAAACTAAATGTGTTGAAAGTGAGAGGAAGCAAGCCAGCAGTGGCAGCAGGAAAGCAGGGGGAGAAGAGACGGTACGGTGAAATCTTTACATCGAACCCAACACATCAGTCATTGCAGAATTCTTCATGGACTACAGGTAGTGATGATTTATAGGTAGTAAGCTTCAATTTGGGAGGCCATAAACACATTCTTTGCTGTAGACTTCTTCAGATTTGTTTCCTATGTACTCAGTAAGTAATAAGTGATTTGCTATTGATTTGTCCACAGGCAGAAGAAAAGTGGATTGGTGCTGTAACCCCAACATGAATGGGAACTTCAGGGACATTACTTCAGAATGGAAACGGATATAGACAGAAAAACGTACAGATACTTTTAATATGTCAAGTGTCTAGCTCCCAGAAATGTTCCAGCTAAAGCTTTAATATTATCAAACCTTATACAACTGCTTTTACTTCAAATTAAAGTATTTGATCATAGATAATAACAGAAGTATATGATAGAAGAAAATCCCTTAACGGTCATGAGTTGAAATCCCATACACAGATTCTCGACATTCACTAAGCATTATCTTAAAGGGCTTAAAATGTTGCCAAGTATAAGGACATAAGAGAAAAGTCCAATCTATAGAAAATGTTTTTCCAGTTACATAACAGCTCAATTATTTAATTCCATCATTAGTGCAAAACAGTATAAAGCTATCCCCTGTGTTTTGAATCATAAAGCTGGATGACTAATTTGTCATTAAGGGCAATTTTTGCACTGGAAATTTTTGCCTTAGTTTTTGTTTCTGGTTTGTAATATTATGGACTTACATTCAGAATAATGTATGAAATTTGTCTAAAGCAAAAAATTATCTTTATTGCTTGAAGAATGCCTTTCAGCAATCAAACTTACTTACTCAGCTTACAAACCTATATGAGATGTTGTGTCACCACACTACATCCTGACCACATCTACTTATAGTCATAAAATTTAAATACAAAATACATTTACTCATTGGTTGAGTAAATCTTGGGAATTTGCTCTCTGTTTTCTCTGAGTTTTAAAGAAGAAAATCTTCCTAATAGACATTTATTTCCCATGCACAGAAGTAAAAGAAACAAGAGTCTTATAAAAAATGGAAATACCTTACGATGATTCTTGATATTAATTGATTACATTTAATAAGGGCTGAATACAATTGGCAAAGGGAATAGCTTGCATCTAACATAACTGCTAATAGAAGTCCACTTACTTGCCTATAGGGATAAAATTCATCTCAATGTGAAAGCACAGTATGTAAGACTTCCTACCTTTGAGTCATAAAGCAAAGGAAATGTTTAATTTTTTTTTAATTGCTGCAGGATGTTTTGTGGGTTTGTTTTTTTTTTTTTTTACTTTGTCTTCTGTCTTCTGATTATTTTACAAAACCAAGGTCATCTAAACTCGGTTTTAGGCTTAATTTACTAAAAATGTCCCTGCTCAAGGACAACTTTCATAACAGCAAATAATTGGGCATTAGAAGCCAGTTCCTACACCAATCAGTCTTTGATATAATGCTTCAAAACAATAGCAGCAGTATACCATGACTGATAAATTTTTTTACTCTCAAATGCTGAGCCTCCTCCATTTTGATTTACACTAGCTTTAGTCAGCTAGGAAATGTTGACTCTGAAAAATGATGAAATCAAGAAATGATGAGTCTGAGCTCATAGAAAGTTTGTGTCCTTGTCTGTATCTCGTTCAATAATTCTCTCCTCCAGAAAATATGGAGGAAACGACAATGAAACTGCAGTAAGGACTTTATTTTTTTTGATGATTACAAAATCATGTACAAGTTGAGTTCAGCCACTGACACAACTCTCATGTTTTATGCAATAAAGGAGTCAATCTGCTTCTGGGATCAAAAGTGTCATAAGCATGGGACAGGGTTTTTGTTTCTGATCTGCAATCACCCATTTAAGACATTACCACAGCGCTGGTGTGCATGTGTGTGTATGCCTACACAATCAATTTAAATTCAGACAAATTTTCACGTAGAATTATTTGGAGGAGGAGTGTAGAATTTTGTGGGGGTTTTTTTTGTCGTAAGTGTAACTGAGTTGATTAGAATGGTATGCTGTATTTCATATGTAATATAGACATAATATGACATTAAATACTGGCAAACAAATTCTCAGGGTTAATAAAATAGAGCTTTGTATCCCCATTTTGAAGCTATATAATTAGGTAGGATTGGAATCCTAGTTTATAAGGAGTACACAGTAAACCAAGGTCCATGGTAAATCAAAGGATCATTTACAAACATATACTTCCCTGTTGGCTAAACAAGGTTATTTTATTTTCCTAAATCTGGACTCTTGGACCACAAGAAATGAAGAAATTCTGAAGAAAAAATAGTAAAAATTTGAGACAAATTGAGACATGAATTTCCTGAGTAAATGGGGGAAAATTGTGGAAAACATTGGTAATATCTTAACTTGTAAAATTATTTTCAAGGCCAAACGGAGCATTAAAAGGGGACATTTCCAAAGGTCCTAAAAAGGCATCACTAAGGAGCAGACCTAGATAAAAGACAGTTAATTATGCTCACAGATATTTATTACCTCTAAGTGTCTAAATAAAATGTAGCTTTTAAACTATTATCCAAGCAAAACCAATGATTTTAACTGGTTCTTTTTACTCAGTATTGATATTCTGTACAGAAAAACACACATAAGCACAATTTCTTAAAACGCACCCAATACCAACAAGCATAATTTTTAAATGTAAAGAACGTCCAGAAAACTAATAATAAATACTCCTCCTCCACCAGTTTGACTTTCTGAGGAATGTAGCCTCAAAACCTGTTTGTCCCAGGAAGCATACTGAATATCAGTAAATTCCATTGCTCCAAGTGTTTCAAGTGAGGATAAGTGGTGGCAGACATGTAAGAAACACACAGTTGAAATAAAAATGAATAGAAAATACCTTTCTCTAGAGTACTTCTCTAATTTTGGAATCGTAATTACAGTGCAAATTTACATATGGAACAAGAGGGAAAATAAAAAATGCATACTGTTATTAAGCAAAACAAGAATGGAAATTCAAGAAACAATTGAAAAATGCATGTTTGCATTAAGCATTTTACTAAAAAGAAAATCTATATAAATTTACATTGTTTGTTCTTTGCTTTTCTCTGATAGTTAGAAAACAGCTGTTCTATTGCTCTGGACTTTGACTGGCTAGATTGCAAGGCTCAATAATCTGTCTCGGCTCAGGGTTAAGTGATGGAATTCATTTAAATGCCCCAGAAGTAATCATCCACAAAGAGTACATTATTTCTTTTTTATGAATTTTCAAACCTAATACTGATGGGTGGCATGCAATTAAACCTGATCAATATGTAATTTAGGTGGGCTGACATGTTTTCAAATTCTCAGAATATAGATTCTTTCAATATTGCAAGAGCTTAGTGAAATACTCAGCCCTTATGAAACAGCCAAAGCAGTTTAGTACAGTAAAACAACAAAATATGCCTGTTCCAAAGACAAATGGGGTAGAAATTAAAGTTACAGAAACTGGCTTTTCAAAGAAATAAGTAAGAGAAGGAGGCCTTTCTTAATAGGTTCAAAGCCACTATTTTGATAGAAATTAATGAGGATATGTAAATGTTGATGTACTGCACTATATAAAGCTGGGGGATTAATTTTTTTAACAGGGTGTTTAAAAATAGCTCTGAGAGAACTGAGTTATGATAACAGTCAGTTGTGTAACACAAATATTGCTTCTGAAAGACTATATTAGCAAAATATTAAAGGCAATTTGTTTGTTTTTAAAAGATGTGGTTTATCATAATGATCCTTTGTGTTAAGCTAATAAACAAGGAAAAAGTACATTGCTTTGTGACCCTAAAGGTCATTAGTGACAGTCTCTAGTATTACTAATTACCTCGCTGTCATTTACACAAGAATTACACTTGACTTCTTATAATCTTACAGAGACCACTTTTAAAATTTATGCCTGAGGTTCTAGTCTGCTTCCTCTCCTGTTCGCACAGACACACGTTTCTTTCTGGAAAACAAACAAACAAACAAACAAACAAAAAGCAACAAAAAAATCCCCACCATAACCACACATTGTTCTCTAAAAAAGCAATATTTGAGAAAGCATGGTAAATTTTAAATCTTGTAAATCTTTAGCTTTTCTATAATTTTGAAACTGGTTTCAGATAACACAGAAAGACTGATTTGTCTTTTTTCTCTAACTGTGATGCTTTTTTATCATGTATAAACTCCATTTCTCAGATATCCCTGTTCAGCTTTTCTTTATTGCTCTTAGCATTATTTGTACCTTACATCATTACACAGCTTCTGGAAATGTTGAAGATGCATTGAATACCGCATACCTATAGAGTATGAATGTATCACAAAGGATGAACCTTCAGATTCTTAAAGACTCTGCCAAAACCTGTTTTCTGTCTAAGGAGTTTCAGAAGTCATCTTTTTGCATTTAGTCCATGTGAAAATATATCACTCATTCCCCTGTGAAGTTAGAGAGATGGCTGTAAGCAGCAGCAGAATTTTGAAATCCTTTTCTCATTAAGTGGGAAAAGACTGGGAGCAAGTAACTTCCTGGTTTTTCTCTTAGCTGTATGGGTGTAAAGCTTCTACAAGCCTGTTAACTTCACTTATTCTGGATTTTTGGAACATAATTGTAGGTAGATCTAATGGGTACATGCAGACCTCTGCTCCCCATTGCACACTCAGAGACTTTGGTGCCTGTCTGCACAGGCCAGGTTAATCCTGCAGATCGCAACTGTAGCCTTGAAATGTGGGGGCCAAAAAAAAAATCACAATTATTTTAGTTCAGCTGAACACAAGACTGTTTTTTCTGTGGAAGAGGAGTTTGTACCACTAACTAATGATAAAGAAATTCAGAATAAAAAACAAGACAAGCTTACTCAAAAATAAATAAAAATTGGAATTGTTCTACTGCACTGCTTGGATAACTGCTGAACATTTGTATGTCTAACTTTAGCTACTTTTTTGTATTCTGTGACTGGATTTCAGTGAGTGTCAAAATCAAGGATACTAAAATATTAATATTATTAAAATATTAACTTATTTTGTGAAAATACTGTGGATTTATTTTAACAGTGCACCTCGTAGGTGCCAAATGTGAAACTAAGAAGTAGCAGTTACAGTCTAAACTGAAAACAGAAATATATTCATTTTCACTAGCGAAGAGCACTCTAGAATCAAACAGCTTTATAAAAAATGCATCAAGAATTTTCAACATCATGCTAAAAGCTGTAGGCTTAAATAGAAAACGTTCATTAAAAATTTCTACAGAAAGCAATAGGTTACTATCCCATCTTCAGAAAAGTATTTCATTTGCAAATTAATAAGCTCTTATAATAGCTACAGCTGATTGGATTTATACATGAGCTCTATTGACTGTTTACTGTTAAACTCCAGAAAATCTTCTAAAAGGATTTATTTCTCCTTTTAACAAATATGAATTTGGTATCATTGCACCACACAACAGGGGCTCTAGCCTGAGCCCCACCAAATTATGGCATGCTTCCAGCCTCCATCAAAATCCATGGACGCTGGCTCATGGCTGATGATACATGGAGCCCAGAAGGATCTGGCTCACTCCTGCCTTTAATGAAATGCTAAGCAAGTACCTTGGATGTGTCATTTTGAAATGCCTGAAGTGATATGAAGGGGAAGACATTCGCTGAGCTATTTGCTGGTCACTGGGACAGAAATGACAAAGGATTCTGTCCATTAGCTTTTCAATACAGTGTTCAATAGCAGTAGGAAATTGATGGTGTAACAGTGGCATCACATTGGGGAAACTTATGATGCGGACAATAGCACTTCCAATAAAAGGGCTTTTGATTTTCTGTGTGTCAAACTGTTTTAATATTAGGGCATTTCTAGGTCAATGAAGGGTTAATGTAGCACCATAAATCATATCCAAACAAGAGCCCTGTAACTGCCTCTGTCGAACAACTATTCTGCTAAGGTCAAAAAAGCATTAAGAGAAGAAAAAGAAAAACACACACAAAAGTAGGTTGCAAAAGCAGTGGAGAGCCACATCTATTCCACTGCCCCAAAACTGACATTGACATAGCATCCTAAAGAGAGTGAATAATAGGTGAATTAGAAATTAATGATTCCTCTGCTATGCAAATGGCAATTAAAGGACATGCCATGCTGCAGGCTCTGTCCTAAAACTCCTCTCCATTTGTTTGTATTGAAATTCATAGCATATGTAAATGCAGCAACGAGACCTGGTATGTGAGTACTGAAAGCTAGAAATCAGGACAGAATTTCAACAGATATGTTTGTTAATTTATGTTTACAATTTCACCTCTAAAACAGAATTTAAGGGGAGGAAAAAAGGAAATACAGCTGATTTCTTGGTATGAGTAAATAATGGCTGTACAGAGTAACACATTATACCTTCAACACAGCACAGTAGCAAAACTCAATAATTTACATTGATTATAATCCTACCCATCAAAGTGTTACTTTAACAAAGCAACACAGTAGCTGCTATTTGTAAGTGCCTTCTGTCCTGAAAGGTGCTAGAAAGAACACTTTCCTTTCATGGTGTCAAAGTGTTAAGTTTTCGTCTCATAAAACATCCTTTCATCTCCATTACATGTAAGTGTAATTAATAAGATGACAAATTCAATAAAGAATAGAGGAGTTTTAGTAAAGGGATCTGTCTGTTGTTTTGTTC
Organism: Chamaea fasciata; assembly: GCF_029207755.1. Taxonomy (NCBI): domain Eukaryota; kingdom Metazoa; phylum Chordata; class Aves; order Passeriformes; family Sylviidae; genus Chamaea; species Chamaea fasciata. The sequence goes on along the minus strand of NW_027094086.1, from coordinate 93,681,483 downwards.
GTGCTTTCAGTTTAATATGGCTACATCTATCACATAAGATACAGAGAAAAGGCTTTTGGAGCCAAAGAATCCTTTAGGGACATTGTCAAACAGGGGAAGATCATGGTCCAATATTATTTTACCAGTGAACTAGCAAGATCTACTCACAATAAAAATTCCAGTCCAGCTTTCGAAGTTACTGTACCTTGTAGTCAGCCTAAGAAAAGAATGATTCAGAACTGGGTAAACTTCGACACATTTGTCATTTAAAATCTGCAAATTCCTGCAATATTCTGTGCTAGCATGTGAAGCAAATGGGCTTCTGGGAGGGAAAGCTGCATTGACAAACTCAGCAAAGAGCAATTTTCTGTCATTTAATGAAGGATGGAGGGAGGCCTTGATAAAGTACCCACTCATTACAAGTTTGTTTTTGTACGTATGCCTGTGTGTGAGACAGAGAGAATGTGTGTGTGTTGATGAAAGAGTAATCTCACTAGTTCAATCTTCTCAGACAAGCTGGACATGCTGAAAGCACTCCTTATTTTCTTGTAAATTCAGTTAGGCACACTTTCACATACATAATATCTGCATGCTGACATTTTCTTCCTGCTAAAAGATGCAGATGTTTATACCTGCTCATATATTGTCTCTTTTTCTCTAAAATGCAAATTTTGATTGACCAAATGTTTTCCTCTCCTTAGCATATATGACATATAAAAATGGGGGAAAAAAGTTATAGTCCCATAGATACTGTATATAAAGTAGTCAAAGACTTGTGTATTATGGTCAGTGTCTGTTCTCTGTATCATTCTAGAAAGATAACCTCTAAAATAAGACAATTACCTGCTCTCATACTCTGCCTAATAATGAAAGCAGAATAAGCAAACTTTTCTCAACTGTCATGAATTCAGCTTGTTTAGTATATTCTTAGGAAGAGTGTGGCCTTAACTTGAAAGAAATTAGCAAAGTATACATTAGGAAATACTTGTAAATTGAGTGAATGTACATTATTTCCTAGGAACTTGTAGTCTTTCAAAGACTTATTGCAGCTCCAAGTCAGTGAAGCAATGTTCATGAGGTTGAGGACATGAACCTACTGTGTACTGGGGTATTCAGTCGGCTACAACTCAAAAATGTCATTCAACGTACTGCTGGCTGCTACTATAATGAAATAGTTGTATATTTTACCTTTACATATAATAAAGGATTGCATCATTACAAATTAATTAAAAAGTTTCCCAGTTGGAGAATAAAAAGTTTCCCAGTTGGAGTGGATACCATAGCACAGTTGTAATGTAATTCTGACCATCTATAGAATACTACCAAAACTTCAAAACCAGGATTCTTCCAAAGGTTAAAAGTAAGTTTTATTTTAAGTTTCAATATTTACTTTTGCTTCTGAAAATAGATGTGTAGCATATCAAAAAGAAACTGAAGACTGTGATAAATGTATATTTTTTGTGTCAAGATTCACATAAAATTTTCAATGCAAAAAATAGCGGTGAACTGTACTTTGGAGTAAAACAATTAACTCTTTGTGCAACCAAAATTACAAGAGCATAGGTGTGACTGGAAGAATGGCATATTTATATTGAGCTCAGATTTTAAGATATTTGATAAGCACCCCAAACATCCCTGGTCAAGGCTAAAGTCGATGAGACAGATCCACAGAAGGTGGATTTCAGGGAAATTCAGGAAATGGAATTCAGTGAAAACTTCTATCTGATGGAATCACAGTCTACATATTGTTTTTTCAAACTGAGTGGTGACCAGATTTACCTCAGTTGTTTTGTGACACAAAATACTTATACTTGTGATTAGTAGACAAACATCGGCCTGCTAGTGTCATGAATGGTATATTTTGTCATAAACAAAGAGGCAATTTTTAACGATTATGATGGTTTATGCTGTATTAGAACACCCCCCACAGAACAAGCAAAAACAAAACTAAAAACATCACCAAAAATTCCCAAACAAAACATATAAAATAGGACTTGTAATAGGAGATCATTGTAATGCTAAGGCTTCCCTGCATTAAAATAACAAAATTGTATCTGTATCAGAAAACTAAAATTTCTGGACAATTGCTACTTTTTCCTGTTAGTTTCTATAACTTTTACATGCACATTTATAATTACAAAGTCATAAAGTGCATGTCAATTCTATATTTCACCTCTCTGCTATTCTCCTTTTTCTTCTCTAGTGATAGTAAAAAAGCATCTGAGTAACTTTATATTATGTTTGGTTGGCATTTTAAAACTGAGATATAAACAGTATTTGTCTCCCCACATATGGGAATTGATTACTAAATAATAATTTTTTTGATGCCTTAAAACATAGAACATCAAAACTTATTAAGAGAGTACACATCTTGGTGTATGCCTATTAGAATGATAAGATTTCATATTAGTGTTCTAAAGCTCTATAGCACTTTATTATACAATCTGCATTTTTATAACTACACTGCTATTTAAATATCTTAGCCAGCAAATTATTTCAAAAAATTATTACAAGCATATGTCTCTGAATTTAAATGGTAAGCCTTATGAAGAGAAGATACCTTAGGTATCGAGTTTGAGTGATGTGCAAAACAAGATATTCTAAAGTCTTCAACATGTAGTCCCTACAGTGTTTTCAGCCAGGAACCAAACCCATGAAGTCCCAACACTTTAGAGATGAACAAAATTAGTGGTTTTTTATATCAAATCATGGGTTTGATGCTGAAACACTGCAGTAAATAGAGTACTCTAGCTGGTATCAGTTCCCAAAAGAGAGCCAGTGATACATTACACATTTTGCGTCTGATTCAGTAATTGCTTGTAATGCAGACATAAATCTGCTTTTGCTGGACAGGTACATCAAATTTGCAACTACTTGCTATTTAAAGACATGTCTGGTCCCTACAGAAATCTGGTAATTTCCTCCAAATTTTATGTTAATTGGACTTTTTATCTCCTGCTGAATCAGTTCATGGCTGTACCTGTGCCATACCTAAATATGGATTATTTCTAGATCTTTTACCCTGAAATAGGATAATACATTCTAGCTGGAATTTTAGTGTTTAGGCAAATGCTAGCTTGAGAAATCTTACTGAAAGTTTCAAGCGAACATAGAAATAGAGTGAAAAAAAATGAATAAAAAAAGCCCAAAACAAAACAAAAAAAACCCAAGCAATCAAAAAAATGGAACAAAACAAAAAACAGAAACCCAAACAGCCAAAAAAAAAAAAAAATTCCAAAAACCGACCAACAAAGCGCACCCCCCCGCCCCCCACCAAAAAGAAACTACCCACCATGTCAGACTTCAGTCCTCACATATCCTCATCTAATCAAGCCTACCTAGATAAAATTCACCTCTATATGAATATCACCAGTTTTCACACTCAAGCTCATTTGGCTATTTGCACAGGATTGTTGCCTCAGTGGGCAGTCAGGTTTCACTCTAGGAGAACGTTATTGCTTTACACCCGCATTGAAGACAGGATGGAGAATCATTATGTCTCTGAAGTACTGGGTGATGCTTTACTGAATGAGACAAGAGGCACTTCAAATAAAGGGCAACCTCAGCTCATAATGCACAACACTGAAAATAAAATGTAATCCCCTAAAGTTACCAGTGCTTTCCGGAGTGCTGGTTAAAATAATGCTTTCCTGAGAGCACTTTGCTACACCTCTTCTGAAAACAATTTTTTCCTGAGGGATGTCCCCATTTGCTGAGTTGGAATGAAAATATAAAATAAACCCAAATAATTAATAACAAGATTACTCAAGTATTCCAAAAACTCATTTAATATGCTTAATGACAGAAAAATTGCAACAGAGTCCTAACCTTCAGTGATCTTCCAAGAAATCCTTGATTTCTGATTTGTAACAGTGGCTGAATAATTGTGACATAAATAATGCATAGAAAAAAAAAGATTTGTTTACATGGTCTTTTCAATGAAAGTACCTATTTTTAAAAGATTATGTAGATATTGGCAGATGTTGCTTTCAAGAACTAAATTTTCAAAAGAATTAAACAGAAGCTAAAACAATTCCTATGTATTTGTTCTGACAAGGCATAGGGCTCATCTTTTGTTTTAAGGGTTTTTTGTGCTTCTCTACTTTTGTTGTTGCTGATCACTAATTAAATGCCTTTTTCTCTAAAGACTATCCATGGCGGTGGACACAGGTGCACAGCAAAATACTGTGCTAGCAGATGGATCCTCTATCCCAGTGGCAGCATGCTCAGTTCAGGATCACGCGGACCGTGAGTCTCAGTCTGTAAGTATCATTTCCATTTCAAATCTGGATCAGTCTGGCCAAAGAATAATGCAGGTTTAGTAAAAATTTTTGCTCACTAGCCATGGTTAATTAGATCATACAGGCAATGGGAAGTGAAAAACAGTGAAATGTATGGTCCCCTTCTTCCAGAAACCCTTAACACCAGGGGTTTTTGGCTTTCCATCAGTAAGATAGAAAAAGCCTATGATTCCTGGTTAAATTCAGTACAATGGCTTCTTTTCACAACTTCAAATGATACAAAACCAGTAAAAAAATTCAGGGGACTTTTTTCTAGATCAATGAGCAAAGTCTATTCTTCCACTAAAATACTTCAAACTGCTTTGCAATGGTGTTTATATCTCAGGTTGCACATTTTAGACATGTAAGCAGCAATAGAACATAAAAACTGCCTCACAAAGATGATGGATGATTGGGTAAATGCCACATTATTTTTCTTTTGAATACTGCTTCAGAACATTTTTTTTCTCTTAAACTTATTTCCAAAAGCTCCTTCTCCATTTGAAAAAGGAAATCAGATTTTCAGAACTGAAAATAAAAATTACTGCTTCTGTGCTTGTATAAATACCAGTCTAATCAGAATACAGTATATTATTGGATTTTTAATTTTCTTTTGAAAAGACCAAGCTATGTTAAGCAGCCTTTAGCAAGCTGTCACAGATGAGACCAATAAGCACATCCTGACTTAACACACATCAGGGGTTGCCAAGGATACACTGTCAGGGGACTAGGGTCAGGAGTCAAACTGACCAATATTGAGTAAATTACATTGGTTTGAATGATTCCCCCTGAGCTAGTAATGATATGGCATGCACATAGTTTCGTTCTGCAGACTGATAAATACTGCATTTGAAGGCTAAACAAGGAACAAAGCATGGAAAAATGATTCTCTGCAGACTGTCATAAACATTCATTCACATCACTCTGAGATTAAAAAATACCATCATTGAAATTATCAGTATTCCTTTCCTGAGGAAATGCAACAAAAGGATTAAGGCTTTTCACTACAAAAGCAAAACAAGCAATAAGCTAAAATAACTGGAAAGGGCATCATAGGCAAAAGGGAGGAAGTCACTCTTCATATTTTGCACCTTTTACAGTCCTTTATTGATATGAAAAACATTACAAAAATCTTTACTAAGTAGAACTGTTCATGACATCTTGCAATAGCACAATGAACTTCCTTATTCCCCACATACTTATTAATTTTTTTTTCCAGTTTTGACTCACCTGAAAGAAAAAGGAAAAGCTTAAAGTTGCTGTCTAATACCTGAATTCTACTAAAACAACTTATGATAAATTCACTGTGAAGCAAAAGAACTACACTGAAGTAACTTGGGGCAAAGTCTATTGGCAACTGAAAGCATGAGTATAAGAAATAATTTGTTTTGGACCAGCCAACATATCCTACAAGAGCCTTTCCTAAATTCTGAGTACTGGTGAGAAACTACATCTGTAAGATCAGCAAAGCTTAAATTTACATCAGTTTGCAAAAATGACACATTTCAGAATTCTGAATCTTATATTCTCATTACTTATATTCCTTTTTTTCTTTTAGAAATTGTTCTAAGTATGTCAGGAAAGTATTGGGGAGAAGTTTTTGACTTCTTTAATTTCATTCCTTTAGTCTACAATTTTCTTTCATGGTCATAACTCCCATCCTTTTTACACGTGGTTTTTTGGGGTTTTTTTTTATATTATTAGCTGAATACTTTTTTCAAGGGCACATTTACTATATTTTCTTCTTTAAGCTATTTCTTTCTTTCTCCATAATGCATTTTTCTCTCTCTGATCTTTCCTACCAGGGAACACAGACAGCAAATCTTTCTTCCAGCTTCCACATCCATGTTTTCAAACTAACAAATTCAGTATCTGTCAAAACAAGGTAGTTTATGTTCTGTCAACAATGCTTTAAAAATTTTTCAGGTCTTCTCTATGATGGTTTTTGTCACCAGTGGTTATATAATATTTGCATATACATGCACATATCATTGTTTGTTACCAAACACTTGGTACCATGTTGAGAACAGATTTCTCCATTAACCTCCTGTCAGAAAATAACATAACCTCTTTTTCTCACACATGCAAGCTGTTTCAGATCCTGTCTCTCCTTTTCTGTCATTGTTCGGGTGCTGTGCTTTGAAGACAAACTCTGCTGAAGAACTAGATAAAAGCAGCTTCTGCTCTCAAGATTTACTCTGCACTCATTGTTGTATAACAGTAGTCATGAGCACTCAGAGCAAAGCTCACTGAACAGCCACACAGCTACCCTCTCTGGTTTGATTTGTACCCGTTAAATATAGAAGGAAGCCAGTGCAAGTTGCTTCATGGATGCAGTGGGACCTGATCCATCCACTTTCCTCATGCATGTGTGTGTTTTTTGGCCTCAGTGGAACCTACCAACCAATCTATCCAAAACCCTTCTGAGGAAGAAGAAAAGAGTAGCAATGAGAAAGCTTACTGAAAGTTTCAAGTGAACATAGAAATAGAGTGGAGAAAATAGAGTGGAATTTTTCTTGTGGAGGAAAACCTACAGTTACATCAGATGAGAGAAGACATATCCTTGTAGTGAAAGAGCTGCAGAGAAGAGCCTGCAGAGAAAAGCACTCAGAAATTGCCCAGGAGCTCTCATTAGACATATATTTGGAAGTGTTCCAAGGCCAAGTTGGATGGTGCCTTCAGCAACCTGGTCTAGTGGAAGGTGTCCCTACCCATGGTAGGGGGGTTGGGATTAGATGATCTTTAAGGTCCCTTCCTGCCCAAGCCGTTCTATGATTCTGTCTATAATTCTTTTTGGTGCTGCCACCAGCAGAGCAGAGAAGGTATGTTGTGCAGCAGCCCAGTGAGGTGCCACTGCTCTGCTAAGCAGAGGCTGATCAGTCCTGGATCTGAGAAGGGATCCAATACATGTGGCAGAAGAAAGCAAGGGGTACTGCTTTTTGGCCAACACGAAATTCCAAAAATTCGAGTTCTCTGTCTGTGTTGGGCCAATTTCCAGAGTGCACTTAAGTGTAATTCTTAATTAAGTGAATTCTTTCAAAAATAGACAAACTCTTTTCTAGGAAAATTCTATTCTCCTTGAATTTGTGTTGTAAAGCTTGTCCCAAAATAAAATCATAAAAGAAGATAATATTACACGTTCAGAGATGAGCAGTTTGATGATGTAATAGGGCAAACTAGTTGTCATCTTCTGAAATACTTGTGTACTACATTCTGTAGGCAGGGAGATTATGGAGAGATAAATACTACACCAAATCCTGCTTAATTTGTTGTTTCAGGAGTTCCATCACAGAACTACATGCAAAATTATCTTTGGTTTCTCTTCTGCTGGACAAGTGAGAATGCACATTGCCTAGAGAATGGCACCTTATATTGTTTCAGGAGCTGAGCCCTGACTGATTATTTGAAGCACACTTTTTTTAGTCACATAAGCCCCACGTCCTACACTGATTACGTTGTAATTTCACTGCTGATATCAATAGAGATGGTGACTTATGAATGCAGTACTAAACTTATTCTACAGCAAATAATGACTGAGATTATTAATAAATCACAGCTCCATTTATACAAAGAAGGTTAATTCTTTATAACACTCACTACTTAAACTACAATTAGTTAATTCATGCTTTGGTAGCAGAATATATTTTTCTAAGATTCATGTTAAGGTCTTTGCTCAAGATTTTGAATAGTTGCAAACAACTCCCTTTGCACTTCCAATCTTGCACCACTCTTGTTTTGGAATACACAGCTCATTTTCCTGGATAATGATGCAAAGGTTTCATTTCTCAAAAAAAAGACAGCAGCAAAAGAAAGAAGACTGGAGGGAGCATTGCAGAGTTGCTCTATTCATGTCTTCAGTTTGATGAGGGAATTGTTTTGCTAGAGGAACTATCTAGAAGTCAATTCAGTTAATTTGAAGGACCAGAGTGACCGAAAAGTTGCTACTGACAGAAAAACACCTTAAAATTATATGGTACATTCAAATGCTCTCTATGCATATATTAATTACTTATCACCTGCCTTTCAAAAAAAAAAAAAATAAATAAAAAATAATAAAAAAAGTTGCCAAGAACTCTTCCTGCTCATTTACTACAGAAATACCTGAACCCCCAATCAGTTTGATTTATTCAATGCCCATGCAGTTCCATCCTTGATCAGCAAGACTAACTAGAATAACTAACCACTCCCTACTTTACAAAGTGAATACAAAGCAAACATAAATCAAATTGGAAACCATTAATGAGTTTGCCTAAGTCTATAGAGACTGCAAGAAGATCAAAACAGAAGTATGTTGTCTTTCCAGCTTATCCTTTCCCTGGAATCTCTAAGTTCCATGTTCCCATTTCCTCCAATTTAAACAAACGGACAAACAAACAAACAAAACCTATTTATCTAAATACCATATTTTTTTAATATTCTTCCTGTTTAAATTTTATTTAAAAGTATGAAAGCTAGTATTTCTCAAGATTGATCTTTGCAACATAAAAAGTCAATGTTAGTTAATAAAGGATAGCATTTTCAAACTAGTAAAATCAACCTAGGTAGCTTCGATGGTTGTTTAAAAGCCCAATTAAAAAAAAAATCATTCACTGTAAAGGAGAATTATATGCTTAAAAGCTTCCTACTGTATTACCAAAACCAGTGGAATCTTCTAAAAACTCTCAATTTAAGGCCTCATTAACTTATGTAATAACTTGCATGGTGAAGTCACAATGCTGTAGTTAAAGGTCAACAGGCATTTAGCACAATTGTTTAAAAAATATTCTATAAGAAGCAGCACTCTCCAGTACATAGCTAGAGCTAACTTGGGTGTTGCACTCAAAGTAGATATGAAAACTAATTTTTATATAAGAAATTACTATCTGAAATTATGTACATTTGATTTTACAAATAAATTGATGAGTTTATGTTAAAATACCTTAAAAGCGTGTCTTTCCAAGGTATACAGCAGTCACTTTTTCTTCAGAGGGATAGAATCATTAAACAGTACAGACTTATCAAAATTCATGCATACCAAGGATTTTCAAACTGCTGATCATTTTACCCATTAATTTTGTAAGAAAATTTCATCTTTTGAGACACTGGCTAGTTGAAATTACAGTGGGTGGAGAATTTTGCATGGGAAAAGAAATTCCACAGAGAAAAGAAATACTGAATGAAAATGGGAGCAAGATGCTGTGGATACGTGAAAGGCAGGCTGAGAGGAAGAAATCTGAGTTCATGTTTCTGATCTGTCTTTCTGCTTTTTATCATTTCTCTGGCAATAAAACAGAAGTAAAAACAATTTATCTGGCTTATATTCTTTTGTTTCTTAGGATAATCCAGAGAGGAGCAGCACAAACAGAACCTCAGTGGTTACTGAGACAACTATGTCAACCATTTTGTATGTTCCAAATAACATTTTTGTAGATAAATTAACTTAATTAAGAAAGAAGACTAATACTTCCTCTTAAATATTACTTGTGAGGCCGATTCAACAATGCCGTGTCCAGACTGATTTCCCCAGTTTATGAAAGAGAGTGGTCCATAATAATTGCAATGTACATTCACTCTGACTGGGACAAAGAAGTCACTATTCAAACCAGATCTCCAGTGCAAATATTTTAGCCTGGAATAAAGACTGAATAATCAAAAACCTTCATGAATCTATACATTTCCAGAAAGTAACTACCAAATAATTTCTAAGCATGAAGAGAAGGAAAGATTTAGCTAGTAAGTAATTTCCTATTAATTGTCAGATATCCCGAATAGGCCTCTTTAAAATTAAAAAGAGGAAAACATTCTAAAGTTGGGAGATCTTAAATTAGAAAAAAAAAAGTGCTATTTATTATTTATTATGAGAAAAATAATTTGTAAAGCAAAAGTCAACCTATTTTTAAAAAATTTCTCTGAAAAAAACCTGATAACAAGTTGTAGGGGTTTGAAAGCAAAACAAATGAGAGGCTCCAAGGCAGAGATACAATTTAATAGGAAGAAAGGAAAAAGAAGGTAAAATAAAAATAGATGCAATAATACAAAAGACCACTGACAGAGTCAGAATACAACCTGAGCAGGGTGATGGAAGCAGTCCAGATGAGGTGGTCTTCCTGAAGCACTGATCCCGTGGAAAGGTCTGGTGGCTCGGGTCCTCTGGGAATCCAGTGGGTAAGGGCCCCCTGTACTGTCCCAAACCCCAGATTATATCCAGGTGAGAATGCTTGGTTCGTCCCCCTGGGCGGAGCATCTCACAATGGGATGATGAGTCATGCAGGGGGTCCTTGATGGCCCATTAAACAGAGATAACTCCTGGAGGGAGTTATCTATGAGTCATGGGCAAGGCATTTGATGGGCCATTAACAGAAGATAATGGCCCAGAGGGAGGGTGTCTGGGAAAACACTGCCCCACCTGGATTCAACTGTTCATGAAGATGATGATGGAATACTTTGTGCACATCCTACACTACAACCCAGGACACAAGTCTATCAATTCTAATCAATTATTTATGCTTAAATTTAATCACATCAGTATTTTTGGAAAATAATATTACAACCACTAGATTTTATGATATCTAGAATGAAACACATTTGATTTTGTCATGTAATATTATGATTTTTATATGTATGTTATATATATTTTATATTCATATTTGTATATCCTAAATACTCAGTTCTGCATTGTGTTATATTCATATCCCATGAGACTGTTGGAGTGTAATGGGGGATGGCTACACATCAGGAAGAAATTAGGTTGGTCTGTGTTAATGATTTCCTTTGGCAGGGCACTTTTGAAGCTAATCTCTTGACTGCCTTCTATTATTGTGCTTTGGCTTGCATAGTGGGGTAGTTAAAATATGTGACTGGGTTCTTTTCTGATGAAACTCAAGTAAACTATATTCAGGGTTTTCCAATTACTGCTGTGAATTCAGTCCACATGATAAGATTAAAACTCATCCAAAATTATCTCATCAAAGTAGGAATGAATTATGGGTCTTCACCAAGAGTTGCTTCTTCCTACACAGAGATTGACTTCTCTTTGCACTGATTATTGTAGAGACAACTTTAAAGATTTGAAAACTACTCCAAGATTCTTCCCCTGATCCTGCTTTGGAATGTGTGTATAGACCAAACTGCCCTTGTCCAAATGCATCACACTCGAGCCCTCATATGATTTCTCTAGCTACATTAACTGTTTATCTGTTTCTGCACAGATTTTTATGTTCCTATGATTTTTCTTATCTGAATAATGAATTTAAAATTTCAATTAAATAAGATATGTAACCATTTACTTTTCTATAAAAGAATTACTTAGAGAAGAGTAATTCAATAAAAGGCTCTGAACATGGGCAGTATCCTGTTGCAGGCAGTAGATAGCCTCCAGAGAATGGAGGAGGTGCCTTTGTGAAGGAAGAAATAGGAAAAAAAAATGTTACCAGTTTCTACAGGAAATGTTAACTTCCCTACCATAGGTTGTCCATAACCTTACCTTAATAGCTCTGCTAATGAAACACAATATTTTGTCTGGCTCAAGGCAGGCAAGCATCTCTCTTGTGATGCTGAGACTGAAATTTCATGTGCCAAAAGCAAGCCCAGGAAATATTTCCAATATCGATAGTCACAGAGTTGGATGCACCAAAAAACACCCACATGCCCCTTGGTCACAAAAATTTATAGTAATTCTGCAAAACAACCTAATGCAGACCAGATCTGATTCTAAACTGCATCACTATGGCTAGGATTTAATGTGTTATTCCAGGAAAGCATTTAAGCGGATTCTCAGGGCTGACTTAAATTAATGAGACTTAATTACATGCATAATATACACGTTATAATGCTTTGTCATAGAAGGTTCCATATCTCAATGATGGCATTTTAGTCCTTTACTTTTCCCACAATGTTCAAAACGCACAGTGCTTGATATGCATAATTTCCTTGCAGAGTTCTTCAATTTTTTCAAGTTTTTTGAGCAGTTACCCTTGATTATTATCTTTTATTAGTCCTGAGTATTTCGACATGTTATGACTGACTCACATAAGTAGATTGTTTATGTGCTCTTAGACTCATGAATGCTCTTAATTTAGGATTTCAGCAGAAGTTATATTATAAAGTTATAAAAATAAACCAAATAACATTTAACTCACTATGTATAAATACTACTCCATTCTGAATTAAAGCAAAAGCTGTGAAAGCCAGACAAAGCAAACTAACCTACCTTGCTTTAGGTTTTCATTATTAGGGACACATCCTGATCAGAGTAATTTGCAAGACTATGAGAGGCTGCATAAAACACCTAAAATTATCTACATATAAGAGTCAGTTCAACCTGAGAGTTGATACTCCTTTTTTTTCACAGATGAAGGCAACTTCTTCATGTTATTTCAGAAGAGATATTTTTTGATGATCCAAAAAAAACCCATAAAAACCCCAACCAAACCCAAAGAAAACATTCTGCAGGAAAAAGAATTAAAATACATCATATGGTTAGAGTAGCTTTTGTCAATTGCAATATATGTGTTTATGTAATTCCTTTGTTTATGTAATGACCTTATGTTGTGGGGTTTTTCATGTAGCAAATGATACCTTTGCTTTTTATATACAGACACACAGCTTCTTGCTAAACTGGAAGGAAGCTTTGTAATCTTCCATGTAACGCCTGTGCTTTTTCACCTCACAGTTGGGCAAGCTATTAATTTTTTGAGTAAAAGGGATATTATAGATGCTTGGCAGAGAGACATCTCAGCAGCAGGCAGAAAACGAATACTTGCCTAAAAAAGTGTCAAAATGTGGATGTGCCTCCAATAATTTAAAAAATAGAAGGTGATAAGTTGAAAATGTCAGGTAATTGGCAGACAGATAGAAAGTTAAACTGTGTCCTCAGTGAAGAAAATTAACCAGCAGCTGCCAGCAGAGGCCCCAAGGTCATCTGAATGTCAGAACCAAGTAAGGGCCAATCATTCAGAAGGGGTTCGCTGCTGATATTTGCCCTCCCTGGTCATTTTCAGATCTCCCAGGAACTGCCCTGAACTACTGCCAACATGTGTTCATTTCTAAAAATTACATAGATTGTGATTTATTACCCATCACGCTACAAAAATCCATTGTGAATTAAATCAGCCCTTTGTTTAAATTGCTCCTCTGCAATACGTATCATATCATCATAAATGACATTGAAGTTATAATCTACAGTAGTCTGCTTTAGCCACTGATAAGGCTCCACCAAGGGACGATCAATACTTACTATTCATTTTTGAAATTATCTTCACATTGATCCCTGAACAAGTGCCAGCAACACAGAGGCACAGTGGCTTTAATACAATAATTATATAAAGGTTTACAGGCTCATCCTCCCAGCCAATAAAAGCTGTCAGCTGGCAGGGACAGTTACAATCCCATAATCCATCAAAATGCTGTTCTCTGACCTATGGGCTTCTGGGCTTTTGGCAAACCTCGATAAACATGCTTATAGAGGAGAGAATAGCAACAAACACGAACAAGAAAAAGCTCCAGATTCATATTACCGATTACAAAACCATATCTTTTATGGCACATCACCCTTTTCATCAGTGCAAAAAAGTGGTGCATTTTTATTGTAGTTCACCCAGGAGTGAGTGACCAGATGCATGCATATATTCTCACACAAATTCTGTCTCTTCTTTTCAGCAGGTGACTTTGGATCATGTTGTAGACTCTAATGAAGTAAGTCCATGGAACTAGTCTGAGATACGGCTAATTTAGAGAGGAATAACTGCGCACTCTACACTCAGGAAAACAAGAATACTAGAAGTCTGAAAGCAAAATACTGAGAGCCTAAGTACAAAAGGAAGCTACTATCCAGGGGCAAACAAAAATCCAGATTAAGTGGGTTGTGAATGACACTGTAGCATTCAGCCAAGACGCCAAACTATCTTTTTTTTGGATGTGTGAATTTGTATTTTCACACAGATTGGGCTAAACAAATAGGTTTTTTTATTAGTTGAGCTACAGAAGTTCAAATTTTGCATATCAATTGAAGCTGTATGAAAGAGAGGAGCAGTTATTTATTAAGCAAAGATTTTGGTGAAACTGTAAAGATTTACTCCATCTACATTCTTTCCAATTCCAGAATTTAAAAAAAAAAATAAAAAATAAAAAATAATAATAAAAAAAAAAAGATAACATGGTTTTGAGGCAGGAAGTTTGAGGAAAAAGAAGACAGAGAAGAAAATCAAAGATATGGAAAAAATAAATAAACAAAGAAAAAGAGAGACAGTGCAAATAACATGAACTGGCATGGTGCTCGAATACTTAATAATGTATAGTAACAACACTGCTTCTTGTATTATTGTTTTCTTCATCATTTTTACCCCTCCTCTTGTACTGATCCCATTGTCAACTTCATAATATTATCATGTACATGAGAAGCAGAGAACCTGGCTGGGATTAGCAGGCACAATTTTGAGTTCATCCTTTAAATGCCTTATTTGACTGTCAAGAATACTAATAAACAGCCTTTTCTTTATTTTTTTGCCATCCAATTTTATGTTAATAAAAAAAATTAAAAACTCAAACAAAAATAACCCAAACAAATCAAAAAAAAAACCAAAAAAAAATAAAAAAAACCCAAACACATTCCCATATTATATCTCTAATATTTGATTTAGGGAAAAGGAAAACCAAATTTTCAAGTTTCACAGCATTATTAGTTCCTTTAAGGAAAAGGTACAATTTCTAGAGAACATTTCCTGGTTACTTCTGTGGTTTGGGATATTTTTGGTTTGTTTCCTGCCAATACAGAAGACATTCCACTGTGGTATAATTTGACTTAGCTCCAATGTTTAAGTGTGACCAGTAATATTTGCCAACTGAAAACCTTACCTGTGACTTGACTTTCAAAACTCTAGAGTAGACCTTAAATGCTTCTAATGTCAACAAAACAGAGGCATGAATATGATGAAAGATGAAAGTAAATAAAACTTAAGAAGGAACAGAGTAGAATTTTTAATTCCTTAATTTAGACCACAACATTCACATTAATTATTTGATAAAGCAAAATTCTTTCTTAGAACAGTTATTTCTTTCAATTTAGCTATCGGTTTTGATTTGGGAGGTTTTTTTGACAAGTGTTACAAGAATTTTTTTCCCTACCAATTGAAATTATTGTTCCTTAGTGTGAAATACAATTTAAGTCACCATTTTCTTCTAATTGTTTCAAAAACTAATATATTTGTGTGTTTAAATTGTACAAGAAGTCTTTCTCCACTGATAGCAGTGAAAGATAGAACAGCTGCCACCCATCAACATGCAACAGTAACCAAAGTAATGTTGTGCAATAAAAACAGATCTCTTTGCAGTAAAAAAGTGTTCAGTGGCCTTGGTGAGGTCGAGTGTGTTGCCCTGATTCTCTAACAACTTTCATTTACTCTGATGGTCTATTGATAGCTACTTATTTCCCCCTCTGTTCTTTTAGACATGCAAAGGAAGATAGTATTTTCCTATCTGATCTTGGAGAGTGCATCTGCTTGTTCTTATAAGCACAAAGCATCTTGTATCTTTAGAAAAGAGTAGTTCCCAGATGGAATAATGACTCTAAAATACCAAGATAATTGCACTCAGATGACTATAGCAATATCTGTAGCCTTAACTGTCAAATAACGCTTCGGTCCTAAAGTTAATATGGGTTAAATCTTGTACAGGATTGTCTGTGTTTGCCAAATTACTCCCCCAAAGAAGTGTCTGTTAAACTCACATTAGTCATATACCTTGGATGACACTTGAATCACCCTATTCTTTCCAATGAGTTTGCACAGGTAAGACTGATTAGCAATCTAATTGAGAATTAATAAACACTTCAGTTAATGACAGTTATAGAATTCCCATTGCCCCTTATTGATTGCATGGGCTTTGCAGATGGGCTGTAAACAGTAAAATAAACCCTCTATAACTACACAGAAACATCCCCTCCTGAAGCTCCACACATTTTAAAAAAATAACATAAAACATATGAAGAAAATACAGAAAACTACAACTACATTAATATAAATTAATTTTAAGTCATAAACAGCTTTGGTGCCAGGATTGGACTTCCTCTCTCTATCCCCAACCCCTTCTCATTTCTCTGGCAGCTTAACATGCATGCAGGAGTTAAAGACCTACATTAAGCAATCCCTACCAATGCAGGACTCTTTCCCACAGTGCATGTAGGCAATAACACGCCTAAAGAAGGACAAATTATAAAATCAACCCACCATAATTTGGGATTTGTCATCCAGTTATGTGAAAAGACTGGAGTAATTTGCCAACATAAAGACGGTCTCATACAGTGTACTGTCGACAGCAAGTATTGTAATGGTAATGAAGCAATCTCTGTAGAACTGACACAGATGCATAAAGTGGTTTTTGAATCTGATATTAGCAACTGACACTCAAAACAAAATTGAAGTATTCTCATACATTTAAAAGATTAATATAAATAGGTCTTTATTAATACAAATGCTTGAAGCATCAACTACAGTTGCAACATTTAAAATGAGAGTAAAACCGGTTTTGGTTAAACCTTCTTCAGACAGAAGGATTTTGTATGAAATTTGAAAATCTCAAAGCATCTTGACACTTTGAGGTCATAGCATGATGGCACTATGCTGACATTTTGAACTATTGTATCTCAACATGGTGTAAAATAATGCAAAGTTCATAAAAGAAAGAGACACCTAAAGAAGGGTCAGCTAAAAAAAATTAAGTCAAACTAGATATACTGGAGCAGACACAGCTGTGGTTTAACCCCATCAGCATCCTGAGATTGTTTTCTGACAATTGGGTGATAAATCCCTATCTTAATAGACTTTCCAAGTAATATTAATCTATATGAACAAACATAATAGTAATAAAAAAATAGATTTATCTTTGGCTTAATAAATAGGATAACAGCTCATGTTTTGTGGTACCATTTCTAAAATAGATGCATATACAAAATTATCCTCTAATTCATCCTTAATGGAGCTAAAGGACAAATTAATTGATAAATGAAAAAATTGTACTGCATGTTTTAAAGTTACAGATCCTAAGTAGCCAGCAATCACATTGCCATACAGAATTATGAATCCCTTCGGTTTCCATATCATGTTCTAAAACAAATAATTGCATTTTATATTTTGAGAAAAAAAGAAAAATCAGAAAATTATTTCACCATTAATAGAGCCATCATGGCAGGTAGATGAGGAAGCTGGAAATTCCAGGGAAAACAGAATAGTCTAAAGACAATTTTTTAGTGTAAAGAACTGTCAAAGCCCTGACAATAAAACAACGAGAGAGAAAAGTAAAGATGTGCACAGGAGAAAGAATTATTCTGCCAGCGATAGCAGAATCATCAAGAAAAATAAATTGGGTCTTCCATAATGCAGATGGTTCTCAAGGTGTGGCTCTTGTAAAGGGAACATTCTGCTTTCTGTTAAGTGAAAGCCACATTTTAATGGTTTGCAACAAGAGTTTAAGAAAAAGTTAGTAGAGTTAGTAGCAGAGTGTAATTTGCTTATGGAAGGTACAGAAAAAAATTGCATCATTAGAAGCACATAATTAAGAAAAAGGGAAAGAAACAGGTGAGGTTAGGAATATGATTTTATAAAGTACAAATACTGGTCTTGTATTTTGCTTTTACTTAGCAATCAAGAAAGAGGAGAACGCTGCACTGAGAAAAGAAGTTTGGTGAATAGTTGAAAGGTAAGACCAGACAACCCAGAAATTAAAATAGAAGAATCAGTCACAAAAAGGAAATATATATTCACACTTGTACCACTGATTTCATGATGAAGGGAGAAAGAAATGGCAGAAAAATGAAGCAAAATGGAAGAGATGGCTAACAGGTTCAGGTATTAAGCTGTGGTCTTCAAAAAAAGCCAACAGTTATGAGTTATCAAAAAATAATATGAAGATTTATGGAAGGGAAAAAAAATTTAAAAATCATCATATTTGTGAGCAACAGTAATTTTAGAGTGATCCAAAGCATAAAAAAGGAAATTAGGTTGCCGAAACCTGTACTGAAATTACAGTGCTGTATATGAGTTCCCACGTTGAGGAATCACAGCGGGATCTCAGTGACAAGATATTGCAGAGCTGGTCAGGCAAGAGATGACCCTACTTTCCAGAGGGTCTTGGTCTTGCTCAGTCTGAGGGCTGATGTGCTGGGAAAAAGGCTAACCCATGGAGTAGGACCTGGGGGTCCTGGTGGACAACAAGCTGTCCATGAGCGAGCAGTGCCCTGGTGGCCAAGAGGTGATCCTGACCCTCAGCTCAGCCCTGTTGAGGCCAAACTGGGGTGCTGTGTCCAGTTCTGGGCTTCTCAGCACAAGAGAGACATGGAGCTCCCGGAGAACTGGAGCATCTCTCTTACAAGGAGAGGCTAAGAGAGTTGGGCCTGTTCAGCCTGGAGAAGAGAGGATTGAGAGAGGAACTCATCAACGTCTATAAATATGTGAAGGGAGGTTGTCAAGGAGATGGATCCAGACCTTTCTTGGTGATGCCAAAATTTTGACAAGAAACAATGAGCAGAAACTGATGTACAGGAAGTTCCACCAGAGCATGAGCAAAGAACTTCTTTAACTCTGCAGGTGACCATGTACTGGAACAGATTGCCCAGAGAGGTTATGGAGACTCCCTCACTGGAGATATTCCAGACCTGTCTGGTTGCAATTCTGTCTAGTGTGCTCTAGGAAGATCCTACCTGAGCAGGGAGGCTGGACCACATAACCTGCTGTGGTCCTTTCCAACCTGACCCATCCTGTGATTCTTTAAAACCTTGTAAACAAAGTGCACCTCCAGGATCCTCTAGGAGTGACTACAAAATGGTGCAACTCTGTAAGAGAGACTAAGGAGAAAACTGACCTTCCCATATTAACAAGACCAGGAGATATGTGATTCACAAGATTGCCATAAAGACAAAATCCATGTTTCATTCAGAGACAATCCAAGGAGGATTAATCAATGAGATATTTTGGTTTAGGAGGAAAATAGTAGAAATGTATGTAGAAGAAGTAGAATGTGTTTCTCTCTTGTTTAATGGTGTCAAGCTGTGTTTTCATATATTTATCATCTACTCAAAAACTAAATCCTGTACTCTGTGCATAATAAGAGGCAAAAATAAACGTTGAAGGTCCTAATTAGGCAAGATTTTTCTGGTACGCATATTAAGAAAAATACAGTCTTTACTCCCAACTGGCATCAATTGTACTGCTTTTTAGATATTTAAGGGTATTATTTAACTAGTACTCATGAAATATATGTCTATATACACAAAAAAATTGGGGGAAAAATTTAAGTATCTTTGATAGTTAGTTTTTTCCTGCAGATGGGTCTGTTTCAGATCTGATAATAACTGGTGAGTGTTTTTTATCTTGACCCAGGAGATTTTCCATTTTGTTTTCTCCTCACATCTTGGTGAGGAAGGCAGAGGGAGTGTAGCTGGGTAGGCAACTGACAGGTGGCCAAGATCAAGACCATAGGTAGAAAATGAGTAAGCCGCTGACATCACATACTGCATATGCCTCAGAAAATTATCTTGGTTTATGTTGGTAAAGAAAATATCCTGTTATTCAACATTAAGCAAGTCTCACTAACAAAAATTAAAATAGCTGCTTCCCTATATATTTGAGCTGGGAAAATCAGGCAGACAGAAGTGACTGTCAGAGCAACTAGGTTTCTTTGGCTTCTTGTATAAAGAAGCCAAATTCTACTCAGATAAAATTAATCTCAACAGTATTGCAAGTTCCTTCATCTACGGTGATCAAAATCTGGCAAAGGTAGTGTAACACACCTTTACCAAGGTTTTTGGCTGAACTAGGTTATTGCATTCCTTCCCAGGAGATGTTATACAAAAGCTGTGTTTCCAGTAGAAAAGAGTTGGTACCAGACAGCTCTACTTATGAACTGTAAGGGTACAGAAGGGTTTCAAGAACCAGATTGTTGAGCTTCCAAGGTGAAAAATGGAAAAGTTTTCCAGGAAAGGCATTGCAGACATGAATGTGGTTTAGTTAAACTGAATATGTACATCTACTTTTGAATTAGGGTCTTTGTCTAAAACACAGGTTTGTCACTGAAAGACACTTTTGAAGAGAAACCTAAAAAGTAGTAATTATCTGAAGGCCACATCCAGAAAAATTCCCTGAAAAAACTCAAGAATTTTGTCCCAGGGACCACTTGGAGAAGGTTAGCACCAATGCTAATTCCTGGGTTTGAATCAAGTACAAATATTCCCCAGGTGCCTATATGTGCAGCACTATATTCTCAGCTACATTCAAGAAATTCTGCTTATAAATATCAATCACAATTATTTTTTTATTACCATTATTATGGTTCTGACATCTGATTCAATATAAAAGTCCATATTAAGTGTTTGAGAAACAAAATCAGTGCTCTCTTTTGCAGAGTCAAAAACCTACTGAGTCTGTTACCTACTGTCAACAAAATGTTTGTGTGAACTCCAAATGACTTGCTTTAAAGTAAGTCTGGCTTAGATGCAATGTCACCCAAATCTAATAAAAAATTACACCAGATCAAATACTAAAACACTGAGCTAATACTTTCAATACATTTTTAATACATTCATAGCAGAATGATATTCAATAATTCTCTCTGTTGCTAAAGGACACATTCTGTCAGCATCTAGTATCCCTATGAACAGGATGTGGAATGAGAAGAATACTTATTTAGAATCACTAATTGCTGTAGAAAGGACATGGTTGCTAAAATAGGAATAAACTACATAAAATTCCTGAGTACTTCATAACCTAACAACTTACCTTTCCTACAGTTATCCAAACTGAAATTAATTTCCTTCAGCATCTTAAGAGCTACTACCTTTTTCTAGTCAAAGAATAGTTGAATCAAAATAGGTTTCATAAAGCGTAATAGTAACTAGTATTGCAGTTCAGTAACAGCAATGTCTTCTGTTTAACATTATGTAAATGATAGGTAATTGTCACAAAGGATGGTTTATATACAGACAGTATTAGAAGGAAAACAGTTGTGCTTTGTCCTTATGTAACATGCTTAAGTTAAAAATATTTGGAAAAAATGAGGGCTTTGTGGATAGGATGTTTGTCTATGAAGTACTAGTGAAATGACTGTGCAAATTGCCTGTAGGAAGCTCTTTTGAGGGTCAAAATTGTGATTATTTTCCTTATCCATCCTATTAAAAGCCCTTTCTAGGGTATCAATACATTCATTTCACAGCATTATTTTTAATCTTGTTTTAACCTGACCTTTCTTTGATATTTAAAACAAAGGCCATAAATTACTTGCAGAATGCTATCTAATATGTTGATTAGCGAAAATCTTAAAACTGCCTCCAGTTTGTTGGTGTAACCATAACTTTATCCATGACTAACATACCAAATTGGAAAAAAAAAAAAAAAAGTCAATATAGAAGTACACAAACTCTAGAATGCACTTTCTGATATAGGACCTTTGCCCTTTGCAACCTTCAATAGTACTCTTTACAGCACCAGTGTCAAGTCAGCCACACTTCACATTCATGTAAACATACCTGCAACGTTGATTTGTCTACTTGGACCACTTCAAAGATGCCAAGCAAAAATAAACCTTGATCAAACTGCTAAGAGCCGAAAACATAAATTGAAAATTATTAATAAGTAAAGGTTATCTTTTTAAGATGAAATAATAGTCTCTATTCTAAATTAATAGAATTGCTTTCATAGTGTATGCAATGCAAAGTTTTTATGCAATATAACTACATTGAAGAGATAAGGACCTTTTTCTTTGCCAATTAGGATGTAAAGCAATATGAAGAAAAATTATTTGGACAGGATTTTAGCAGTCATAGTAACACACAAGAGGACAAACACGTCAATTGTAAATCTTTGGATTACAGATTTCAAACAATAGAGGGCTCCTTCCCAGAAACTGCATTACTGAGTACACACAGACATCCCTCACTAATTTGTTTTCTCAGCCATGTAGAAGAGGCTCAGTGTATGCTTCTAGGTCATTATAACATTAGATAATATCACATATAAATGTTAAATGACAGTCACATAAAGACATATATGAAATACTAAAGATACTCTAGAAACTTTCTCTTGTATTTTTATTTAATTGCTTTCGACTTGTAACAATAGAAAAGTACTGGGCTGTGGAAGAACAGCACTTGCCTGAACAACAGACGATGTATCTATTATCTCACTTTCATGAAGGTCATCGACCTATGACAGTTGGAGTAGCAGAAACATTAGAAATCATGTGCAATTTAATCTTTACACAAATAAAGGAAAAGTATCACAATGCCTGAATAATGAAGAGTCTCTCAGAGAAAAAGAAAAGTCTGTCCCTGAGGATATTCTTCATTTTCTTTCCTGAACTGTTCCAATGCGTTCACACTATGAGATTCACTCACTGTGCTGACACACGTATTAATAGTATTTTGGCTGGAAGAGTGTAGATGTTCTAAAGTGATTGCAAAGTGCATCTGTGACTCACTTCTCCTTTCATTCATTCATTACTTCTTCATGTCAGTTCTGGGAGACTATTGTTCACCGAGAAACTGTCATCAGGATTGAAATTAAATGGTTTTTCTCCTACTTCAGGCAAGGGTGTCTTTATGTTCCCTGTTTTCCAGAACATGCCATCTTATCTTTTCCAAGGTTGGTGATGAAAATATTATATCAGTTTCATTTGAAAATAAACAAACATCAGGAAAATGTGAAGGAGCATACATAACAAAAGAGGATAAACCATAAAGGCATTTTTAAGTTATCAGTCTGTATTACTATTCTGATAATTTCAAAATAAAGCAAACAAAACCAAAGCACTTCCAAATGCAATTCCCAGTAAGCTAATAACTAATGAAGGACTACAATACAAATTTATTTTCTATATTCTGAAAATGAAACTTTCATGTCTTCAAGAAAGGAAAGGGCAAAAAAATCATCAAGAGTCAGAAGATGTCAGTCATTTAATCTTGTTGTTATTAACTGAAGAAAAAGGGTATTAAAAAATATTTCCAAAAAAGAAGTGCTGTTATTGACAAGCTGCAAATGACTTGAATCCTATATTGGGCTGTCTTTAAGAATGTTATTAGATTATGAAGGGGTTTTTTTAAAATTACTTTTTTTTAAAATGTCAGGCTGCAGGTATTGGAATAATGTGGGATAACTAACTTCATTTCAGAATTTTTATTTTATTTTTCACCGGACCATTTTTCTTCTTTATGTGACTTAACTTCAGTGCCATTTACAAAAAGAATTAGCATAATATGAGCTTTATTTAAATATGTAGTCTGCCGTTTAAAAGGAGAAAAACATTTCAAAATTCTATTTGTAATTTAAATGGTGTCAGGAACTCAAAATTTGGAAATTTTTTCAGGTTAATGAATTCAAAAGGTATCATGAAGGTTTGATATTTAACATTTTAAAAAGTCAAAATGAAACATTGCAACACAACAGAAGTAGACATAATTTATATTTACAACTGAGTCAGTGTGTTTTACTGCAGTATTATTATTTAAGAAAAACAACAGCACGACAGAAGCACTAAAGAAAGTTACTATTTTTCAAAATGCTAGTAGAAAAATTGTATCTCCTTTCACAGTTTATTAGACTTTTAAATATGAGACAGTTGTGAGTGATTTCCCACAAACACATGCGCTTTCATTAATGTTCTACTGTCTGAATTCTTGGAGAACATCCCATTTTATTAACCTCAATTAAAGTACACTAATATTCTGCTTAGCAAAGGACATGGAGAATTTATATTCTTTTGTTCTCATCACTGTGGAATCAAGTTTCAATACAAAGACAAAAAAAAAGGGAACTAAATAATTATTTTAGTAAATGATAACAGTGTTTAGAAAGGTTCCAGGTTTTGCCTGAAATATTCCTTAAATGTGCCTTTAAGTGCCAGTATGTATGCACTACCTCAAAAAGGTATATCCTTTTATATAGTTGTCTGTCTTCATCAACATACTAGGATAGAGAATTATCATAATTTACAGATTTGGCTAATTGTAATGGTACAACTGAAGCAGGAAAGAGTTGCATTTAAAAAAAAAAAATCAAAAGCTTCATCTATTCTTCCAAGATAACAAAAAAGGCTACATTTATTTCCAGATAAAATATCGTGGATGAAATTATGGTTGCGACTGTATTAATCCAGGGAGGACTGAAACACAGAGTTTAGAGAATTTATTCTGCAGACACACAGCCATGACATGCAGAGACCATGGCTGCATTCACATTCTGCTGAAGAAGCTGGAGGCAAAAGCAGAAGTGCCTTCCTTCTCCTTTCTGCCTGCCTTTGTCAACAGGAAGTTAAACCATGGAAAGGACTTTGCTTAAATCTGTGCTCTGCAGCCAGCCACTGCCACAAATGAAGCCACAAAGACAACGATTTAAAAAAACCTTCACCCCCCAAATTTCAATTACATCTCCAGACCTGGAATTTCTGTGGGAGAGACAAAATGTTTACATTAGCTACACAATCACTTTACTTTTCACACACGTTGTTTACCCTCTAAAGAAAGAGAAGCACTATTTTTTTTGTACTTCCAGATGTATATTTGTATAGCCAAACATCCTAATCTCTTTAGCTTTCCTTGGGAAAAAAGGTGCATACCTCAGTTTTCCCAGCAACTCTACTGCAAGGAACACAGCTTCATCATGTAAAGTAAAAGAGAAGATAAAACTAACATCAGATCAAATATGCATAGCCCAAAATATAGAGATTAAAAAATTTCAGTGGATAAAGAAGTAATCTTCAAGGTGCATTATTTTGCTTTTCTGAAGAAAGCATCCCTGGTTCTTTTCATGCAAGAAAAAGAAATGTGTTATAGATAAGGATGGAATGCAAAGAATGTTATGACTCTGACAGCAATATGGTAGACTGTGATGTGCTTGCCATTCTTCATAGAAATATCAAGAACATAACAGTCAAGCCTGCTCTAAATCTATAATTATTCATGTTGCCTTATTGCTCTGGTTTCACGACCTTGTCTCTCCTTGACACATCTCAACACTCAAATCAATGATGATAGACATCAGGGTCTTGTGGATTCTCCTGGGATCACACATTTTATGTAATAATTTTGATTATCTAATTACAGCTCAATCTTTTTATATATATATTTTATATATATATATATTTATATATATTTTATATATATATATTTATATATATAAAAATATAAATATATATTTATATATATTTTATGTATATTTTATATATATAAATATATATATATTTAATAAGTATATTAGTTTTTCTATTTCTTCATTTTCATATTTTGGTCACCTGTGATACATGTATATCTGCGTCTTTATCAACCATACTTGTAAAATTTTGATGCAGACTCTAATGAGGATATTTTAAATTTCATTTTCAACGTTTTCCCCCAAGATTCCATTTGCAAAAACTCATTTATAGAAAGTGAGACTGTTTGCAATTTAGGTGTAGAAAGAGACATGCTGTGGATTGCCAGTGTGGTCATCCAAATGAAGGACCTAAAATACACAGAAGGAGGAAAACAACTTTCATTCCAAGTCAATTTGTAATTTTTCTGGGTGTTTTAGATATTTCTATGATTTGATTTCTAATATCTGAAAAGATTTGTTATTTATTTACTGTCCAATATGAAGACTCCTATACAAAATACTACTGAGAAATCTAGTATACTAACTAGGACTAAATGCAGACACCTAGGCTAACAGGTAGGAGAAGATACAAATGAAACAGCTGAAGCCAAAGTAATTAATTTTTGTTGGCTTTGATTTTTTAAATTCTGGGAAACACCATTTCATTCCATTTAATTTCTTAGCACACAAGTTTAGTGTTACATACCTGAGGCAAAGGACAATGTACCATGTAGTTAATTGTCACCTTGTCAATTATGCATGAAACAAACAAAACAATTTAATTCAATTTGCGAGTTTATAGCAATTTAGAAAAGGTGTAAGGAATCTTTCCTATCATTGAATTGAAGGCTTGTATTTTTTAATCTTTTGTATTATGTAAATTCATACAAGCTATTAAATTTTATGTTGTTTAAGAAAAAGAAAAAAATTTGAAATGAACATACAGTTTAGAGTTTGAAACACAGAATTCATATGTGATATGTGTGTTAGAACTAAGGATTACAGACCTAAGTATCTTTTCCAATTCTTTCTACATAAAAAGGACAGAAAGCAATGCAGCTGATAGTATATTGAAGCAGTAAACCTGGAGAGGAAATTAGTCCATACAGTAAATAGTAAAACTTCTATAGATTTGGCAGAGTCCAAATTCTTGTCTTGGAATACAGTTGGGGTTTGACATGGCCTAAGCTTATAGTTTCATGTATCAAAGCAAGGATTTAGAATGGTCCAGAAATGAGAGAATCTCGATGCCATAACATTTATTTCACATGCTTTGGTTCACCATAATCAAAGAAAATGGCAGATGCCAAATTGAATAGCTGGATTTAAGATGTTCCTAGTATACAGAAAACCTACTCTATGCCCCCAAAACACATAGGAAACCCAGAGACAATTTATACAACACTTGGCACAAAATGGATGATTTTTTACTTCCTGATTCTGCAAATTGTTCCTAACTTAATGCTTATGAATATTCCCATTTGAGTCCATTGGATTATTTACATTCATTAAATTAAGCACATATATAACTGTTTTTCAGATAAAGGTCTTAATTACTTTTAAGGTATTGAACCATTTTTCTTCAGACTTGACTCAATGAGAGCTATAGATCAAGTCTAGCTAGAAGTTACTGGCATTATCTGGGTTTACTTATCCACCAAAAGTGTTTCTAACTAGGACATAAAAGGAAAATATTTTCACATTCCCTCATGATTAAAAAAAGTTTTTTAAAACAGTCATTTTACACATTTTTCAAGAAATAAGTGTTCAGATGAGACAGTCTTTTATAGAAAATAGGAAATGGATTACAGAAATGTATATTTCAGTAATGATAGTAATATCATTACTGTCATAAACACCTTGTTTATTCCCTTATGATACATTAAAAAATAGGACCTTACTATTTATTAAGTAGTATCTAGTTTGCATCTGAGGAAGGTGCAAGGAGGATATTGAGATACATGACCAGGAAAAATTACTGTTCTGATATTGATAACCAGGGGTATGAAAACAGAAGAAATGAGAACAGTATGAATTTCAGAAAATATTGGTCTTCCTAACCTACATATAACAAAATAACAGGAATAGAAACCCCCACTTTTATATGCTCTCTATACTCTCCATGCATAAGTAAACAAAAAATAAAGGCAACATTCTCCTATTGTCTGAACCGATCTTTTAAAAGAGTTAAACATTTCCACTATTAAAATTAAGCACTGTAACAGCATGAAAACATGAAGATAAAGAAGTATTAAATCCTGCTTCTGAGATGACTTTGGTTAGTTCTCTTACGCAACTGAAAGTTCCAAATGACTGCTTCTCTGTGCCTCTCTGTCCAAGCCAGGGTCCTCAAATGGGTTTAATCACTGACTCAACTCCCAGCACAGACTAAGACAAAACAGGCTCTTGTTTGTTACTATATTAAAAGGGCTGGTGTGAATGCACACCCTCTCTGTTCTTTGTGAGAATTTAATTTTGTGGCTCTTTTCTGTGAAATGCCTTAAACGTACCAGTTTCAGTCCAAATGGTTTTCAAAACTCCAGCAGTTTTTCCACCTACTTCCACAACCTATTTCTATAGCATGTAAGACACAGGTTGTTTAATAATGCTGAGCACTAAGTTTGAGGAAAAGAGAATTAAGCTAGCAATGTGTTACTTCCCAAAGACTATAGATATTTTAATAATTCCTAAAAGAAAAAGTTCTGTATCTCTACATTTTAGAAACTTGTGCGGTGAGTCCACATCAGGTTCCTGGCCCCTAGTGTGATGAATAAGGGTTCAGATCATGTTCAACTCTGCCATCAGTGCAATGATGGGCATAAAGTTCAGCTATGAACTTAACCGAATGAAATGTGTCTTTAAAATCCTGTATACCTCTGTCAGACAACTGACTCATCGTCTATTTTGATGCACAAATTATAATAAAGCCCTGAAAGTATATCTAACAAATTAAAGAACTGTGAATGTCAGTGGAAACCCAAGAAAATTATCTTGCAGTATAGGCCTCCCTAACAATAAACTAACTCCATAGCATAGCATATTATTCAATT
This sequence comes from Chamaea fasciata, assembly GCF_029207755.1. Lineage (NCBI taxonomy): Eukaryota > Metazoa > Chordata > Aves > Passeriformes > Sylviidae > Chamaea > Chamaea fasciata. The sequence continues at coordinate 93,653,088 of NW_027094086.1, read as the reverse complement.
CAAACATTTTCTTTGTTTTATCAGCATGAATGAAAGATCTCAGAAAGCAACAGAGCTTGCAATTAATCAAATCATATCCACTTATTTCTTAAGTGTTCCTTGTATATTCAACAACAAAAAGCCCTTCCCGATGAATAAAATCCTTCTGACTTTGCTGGAGTCAGGTTATTTATCATTTGTTTTCTGTACCTAAATCCAGATCTAGAGAAAATTAGGAGCTTTTTTCCCCTCTCCTTTACTTAGTACATGTTTTTAAAGTCTTTTCTGAGACTTCAGGCAAAATATGGCCTTCTCTTGACAATCAGGAAAGATAAACTCATTGCAGGTTTATTTTTCACAATGTGCTGAAATTAACAGATGGGGAAAAATGACAGCCCTTAACTTTTGTGAAAAGCCTTGAGAGAAAACATGGGGTAAGTCTTCACAGAGTCCATCTGCATGTCAGTTTGCTTATGGATAAAGAGAAGAACAGTAACCTAATTCTTTCCAAAGCTTTTAAGTGCTAAACTAATCACTTAAAGTTTAAATAATAAAATATAATGCAATAGCCCACCAGCTGACCTATTTTGGCTCCAGGCATGCATAGATATTAGGGATTTTGTTAGAGTTAGCTGAGATATAATGATGATACTTTATAGCAAAGAAAGATTTAACCCAACACGCCTTTCATGATCTTAGCTAGACTTTCGGGTCTTATGCAAAGGAGAACATTAATCATAAATATGATAAACTAATACTTTAATTCCTTTTCCACCAATCCTATGGACACATGTCCCTCGGCATATTAAATATATTTCAATCTGCTTCTGTCACATCCATACACATTTTGTAAGTTGAGGTGTAAGATGATCTTATCCTTGAAACTTTATGTCTATTTACACTTGGAAAATGAAGCCGGATCAAGTTGATTTGGTCACGTTAAGCATAATTAAGAAGCTGGTATAAATAGCACAGGGATGCTCATTTACCTGGCTCTGCCTTGTGCTTTGAAGAGATACGTTACAGTCTTAATTACGTCGTCTCATTTTCCCCAGGGCACTCTGCTTTCAACAAGAGTCTGAGAGGATGGAATTTTTCTGCAACTTGAAATGCAATAAATGCACCAAACTATCTCTTGAAAGTTAGCTGAGCTGAAATGGCTATCCTGCTGCCTTCACCAGAGGAAGTGTTGTGTGTAGAGAAACAATTGACTGGACAGCAGGTATTCCCAACAGTATGTGGGTGAACCTGTTCTTGCATTACTTCCCCAAAACGCAGAGTGGAAACATTCCCAAGCATGTCATATAATCTGAATTAGGTCTTAAGTGCAATAACTCACAAATGTCCTCATCCAAGATAAAAAGGTGAATAGTTGGTAAAGTTAAAAGGTGAGGGCATTTAACCATTGTTCTAAGCTCTGCGGAGAACATATACCTTACAATCATTCCAAAAGTGCAAGTTAGCAAGTGTATGGAATACCCTAAAGAGTTTTTAAAGTTTGGATTGCCTATACAGTAAATCACAGGGGGCAAGAATTTTGTTCTTACTTCTCTTATTGAAAAAAGGTAAATTATAGTATTTCTCCTGACTTCAGAAGACATTTACAGGAATTTTAGTGAGAATTCTGTCATTGTACAGATGGAGATATTATTGAAAGGAACAAGCAGGGCAGAAAATTTCAACATACACATTTCTTGCACAAACAAGAGAGAGTGGTCTCAACTTAATGCTCTGGATTTCTTTGGAAGCAGGATCAGGTTTGGTACTGTTTTCTGCACTGTCCAAAAGTGTGTGCTCACAAGCAGATTAATAGGCCCATGGTACACCAAACTGCACTGCCCTTTTCCTGAAAAAAAACATTTTCCTGCAAAAATCATGGGGATACATTGGATTGGGACCACTGTCAAACAGTCCATTATATACTACCATTGTCCACAGTCTAGCCGTGGTAAGATTTCTTGATGCTTTTTGCTATATTTTAAGAGCAGATTTCGCCCCAAATATTTAAAATATTCCATCTTTATTTTATTCTCATATAATTATTTTTAAAGTAACAATATAAATAACTAATGAAAAATATTTGGGAAATGAAAGAAATAAATCCAAACCGAACAAAAAGTCAAACACCTCCTCACCCCCGCCACTTCCCCAAGCCCCCCAGACAAAAACAACTCCCACAAACAGAAACCCACAAAAAGAAAAACAAACCCTGGAAAACTAAATATAGCATTAAGTTTCCATGCACTGGGATCATTTGCAAACTGAAGAGTAATCTCTTATCAGCTGCTCTTACATTTTGCTCAAACACATGTGAGTATGCTATGGAACACATGGCAAATTGCTAAGTCTCTTTATGATTCAGATATAGAGGTATCACAATAATAACAAAACTTTCTATCCCTGAAATAATAGACTGTAAAACGGAGAGAGGAGGCTTAAATATGTCTGGATAAAAAAAGAAAAAAAAAAAAAGAAAAAAAAAAGAAAAAAAAAAAAAAAGCAATATACCAGGCTTAAAATACGATATTCTATACTACTTAGCAGGCAGCTAAAGAGGGTTTATAGAGAAGAATGATGGATGTAATTTTCTTTCATGGAAAAAAAAGTTATAAGCAAAAGAACTGAATTTAATCTAATATCACTAAAGCTTGCCATAATCTTATGGAGCATTTGGACAGTACCTAGGGCCAAGGAGATGATCCTGAATTAGCATGGTATACAAATCAGCTTTTTGATTTTTATCAGATTATCTGCATTACTGGCTAATGCTGATGCATTCTGCAACATCCAGTAAACACTTCTAAGCATCGTATTTCCAAAGTGTAAAATATCTTCAAAACAGATCTTAATTGTTTTAGCAAGATAAAGTATGCTACTTTTACATGAATAATATTATCAAAATGCCATTATATCTCTTCATTTATTATCTCTAATGTTACTTAAAAGAGAAGTTAATAGAGTAATTCATTCTCATACCATGACCTTGGTCACTAGTAGATGATGTTTCATATTCATTATGCTGAGCTAAGTGAGGGCTCCGTTATAATATCACTTAATTTATATTCTGAATAATGCTCGGGGGACAAGTTGCTCTTGTGCATTATGGTTCTATCTAAATCACAATATTTGAAGACAAGTGGAGAGAGCAGATAACTATTAAGCAACATGTTTGCTAACATAAACCACTATTACATACTCTAAGCATGAAACCTTGGGAATTAAAAGTTAAACATCACAGTATTTTCAGTAGTAATATCAAGCTTGTCTCTGAAAAGTATAAAAAATAATGCATGATCAGATGGTATTTTTTTATACTCATAGATTCTTCTAAAGAGAACTATTTATCATGTTATAGTGGTGAGACAGATAAAACTTCTCCCTCTGCAATATATTTTCCGCCTCATAATTTTAAGGACTAGCAAATAACTAATGCTTTTTTTTTTTGCATTTTTTAGTTCTCTTCAGAGCTAAGTCTAATACAGTTATCCACTCAATCAAAAACCATTACTTGTTTCCTAATGTGCAGCTGCAAAAATATAGATTGTCTTCTTCTTTCGAGATCAGTGAAAACTGATGAATTAAAAGTTCAAGAAGAAAACAATTTTCATAATTCTAGTATAAAAAAGGCTCCAGATTGGGAATGAATCAGAAGGTTTTCCATGAAAACTTTAGTACCTGCAGTCTTTAATATCATGAAATGCCCAGACTACTGAGCATTTACTGAAGGAGACTGTTTTGGGGAAACATCATAAAAAGACTACACATTTATAGTCACACAGCAGCTTCCAGGACTTAATCTGTGTCTCCAGTTAAGAAAATAAAAATCCCTGCTACAATTCTGGAAGCTCAGCTTGGAACATGAAAGCTAAACTGACATCTTTTTCATTTGCATTCCAATGTCAATAGAGAACTCACAAACCACACTACTTATAAGCCCTATCTATTTTCTTCAATGGATCAGTATGCAAATACAGCAATTGATCCATTCCAACTAAAGCTAAGAAAATAAATTCAAAATTATTTTAAAGAAAAGAGACTCCAGCTCTATTCCGTCAGATGATTTGACATAAAATCATACTAAAAAATCTTTCCACCAGAGTGGGATGTATATTAGTTCCTGCCGAACATGACCAAATCTGAGAAAATAAAACTTGCAATTTTGGTAAGCTGTTTTCCAAATGAGAACTGTACTTCTAACATCTCTACCAGCTTTTTTGGAGCTATAGTTGCATCTCCATATTTTACCCACACAAAGTAAACACAGCTTTGAGTACAGAATAAACAATACAAAAGTTTTAAGTTAAGAGCAATGATAAGAAATTATATCCTCCCCCCTCACCCAATTGTAAAACAAAACAGCACAGAAATTTCCACCACCACTTAAAAGCCTCTATTGAATTGAATTCATGGCAAACATTATGGCAGATTAAAAAGTCACAACACACAATGTTTGCGCAGATCTGGGTCTCAACACCCATATTCAGAGGTGCAGAGTAATTTGTATGGTTTAAGATATCTCTGGCTCAGGTATCCTACCAGCTCTACAGGACCCCACAGGTGATGGTCCTCAGCACTAACACTGCAATATGTCAAATCCTTCAATCCACAGTTCCACAGATGCCTTAAGGCTCCTTAATCTACCAGTGAAGGCAGATCTGTGACTGCAGACCAAAGTATGAACACAGCTGTAGCTAAGGTACAGGTCTCTTCCATCTGCCATAAATTCTCCAGAGACAGGAATATCTAGACAGACCCAAAATCTAGACTTCTAAGCCACAGTTTCATTTCCCAGGGATCACAGAAGAATTGTACTGCTATGACAAGCTCAGAGACAGTTGGTGCAGTCAGCAGAACAGAGAACTCTACACTTCTGACTATTACTATGCACATACATCAGCCTGAGTGGTATCTCGTATCTCAATTTAGCACACTGTGGTAGTTGTATGAATGACACTAGGAACTGCATTGGAAGTATAATGAATGATTTTGGCAGCTCTGAAGTAAAAGGTAACAGAATATGTAGGATCTGGACGTCTCTGACTGATACATTATGATATATTACAATGCTGCTGACACGTCAAAAGACATGATTTAGTAGTCACTGGTTATTTCAATTTACTCTTTTTACGTTTTTAATTAGTAAATGAGTCCCTCATGGTCAAATGATTAATTACACAATAATTCACTGCAGTGCCTTCCTTTCCTGTTTGAGTGGAGCACACAGTATATAGAGAAACTGTTTGGAATATAGACTGACACTATAAATTATAGCAATGTGTTCACACTGCTTTAGTTAAGGTTGTGTCAGCAATCCCATTAAGAACTCCTGTTTTCAGGTTAGTTAAATGTAGGCAGAGAAGGTTCATTCTAGTTTGCACACTGGCATACAGAAAGTCAGCCAGGGAATAAATGTGTATACATAAGGAGAGGGTGAAAGAAAGTAAAGGAAGCCAGCACTGTAGAGGTTGTTAAGACGTGGGGGGAGAGGGCAGGAAGCAAAGAAAGAAAAAACAGCTGTCCTTTGTTCTATGTGATTCTAAGTAATAATAATACATCTTCATTTTTATTTCTTCTCACAAATAGGTCCCTAAAGAACATTGCGAATTTCATAATTACAACTGACAAAAGTTATGAAATACCTTTTGTAATGCTACCCAAAACCAAGGTGTGAGGAACAGAGTCCAGTTTTCTTTTCAAGTCCTGGACACGCTGTCCTATTTGACATATGGCACAAATACCAAATTTTCTTTAAAGCAGATACAAGACAATTTGAGAAGCTTTCAACATGTATATAGGGAATATACATATATACATATATAGGTGGGAATATACACATATATATATAGGTATATGGATAATCTTCCAGTGACTAATGATGGGGTTTACACTTTGGGCAATGAGTATAGCAAGCAGAAAGCAGCAAAAGCACCATATCTAGCCAGCTGGAAGTGTAAGATGTACCTCAAGACTGGAAACTGCAGAGTTGTGGTGGTGTGACTCCAGCAGTGAGTCCTCTTTTACTTGGAAGTGTTTTAAATTCATCCACTGACCCTAGCTTAGCTCAGTTGGTCAGAGCATGGTGCCAATAACAGCAAGTCCATGGGTTCAATCCCTGTATGGGCCATTCAGTTAAGAGTTCAACTTGATGATCCTTATGCGTCCCTTCCATCTTCCAAAACTGATTTTACTTTCAGTTGGCAAAGATCAGCAGGTCCAGTGTACACTGAGAATGTGACAGTTCCTGATAAATCTCTCATTTGAATAAAATTTGTTGGATGGCTGCTCACAAGCTATGTGAGCACTTGGCTCACACTGTAAGGCAAAATAATCCAGTCTATCAGAAGAGGTTTAATTTGGTGGGGAAAATATTCTGCTTTCATACCAAGAAATCCAGGAAATTCTAAACTTAGATTCTCCTCAGAGAGTTAAGGTGACAAGAGGAAGAATTCAGGGTTCATAACCTTCCTATGCCTACATGTTTAAGGACTATTAATAGCCCTAATAGTCAGTCAGCTTTGTGCAAATGTAAGACAACGCTAAAAAAAATGTATGTTCACGCTCTCGCCAAATGATAACAGTTGATCAGAATTACAGGGCTAGACAGTTTAGATTAGACAAATTAGATTTATTGAATAGAATGGTTCTAGTAGTAGTAAAATTCATGACACTAATAACTGGAAGATCACACCATTCATTGGAGAAAATTATTTTGATATCAACCTTGGAATCTCATGCATATTAAACTGGTGAGAGACAGGCTCCTACATCACTGTTCATATAAAAAAAGGACAAGGAAGTAAAAGCTTCCTAGAGTTATCAAGTGTCCCACATTACTATTTCCATGAGATAACACCCTCATTCAGTAATATATCTTTAGGATTTATGAAGATGTCATCTTTGGAAGAATAGGAAACTGAGAAATCTAGAACAGTAATTTCCTTGAAATCACATGCCTCCTGTTTCCTTTCCTTCAGTCCACAACCTCTTTCTGGTCAGTGTACAGAAAATGCAGTCTTCCTGAACCTAAATGCTTCCAAACTGCACCTTGTTTGTATATATTATATGAAAAATATCCATAATATCCAACTTGTTTAAAGTCACATTGCTGTAGATCTCCATCTCTGATGCCCTGGGATGCCCATCCTTTTGTGGTTACCTTCAGGCTTAAAAGGACAAATCTCTCATAGACCCAGCGGGTTCCTTCTTGTCATGTTCTTCCCACCAAATAAATGGACTGAATTCTTTCACCTTTTCCTGTCCTGAGCTTCCCTAAACTTTCAGAGCCTCAGATTAAAGGTATATATTACAAGAATGACAGAATTTGGTTTGAAAAGAGCATGGGAAATTTGAAGCCTGGAGACAGAACAGAGAGGAAAGTCAAATGAAAAATATGAGGATGTAGAAGACAGGGCAATAAAGTAAACCTTCAAGAAGACAGGGTGGTAAGACTCAATGCAACTTCAGGGGATGAAAGGTGACAAATGAATAGGCGTAGTTTCCTGCAACTCTTGAGCCTTATTTAACCTACAAAGGATCTGTCAGTTCAAATTTATAGTCATAAATGTGGATTTATAGAAATTATATATGATGGAAATAAATCATGAAACAATTTAATTTACTCTATTATTATTTTACTTTTGTGATGGTTATATATTCTAAAGAGCAATTGGAGTTTTGGGCAGCAATCTTAGCTTTATTTATAGATTGAAATAAATATACTTACTTGTGTGAAGAAGTTTTATGATCCCCAAAAATAATAGGAAATGTTACCTTAGGGAAAATGTGCATGCAAGCACATATAAATGGAAATGGTACATGCTACCCCACTCCATCAACAAGACATGTTCTAATTGTAGGAGAAGTCTTCTCTCCTGCCCAGAGACAGTTGTATCAGTCACCAAGTCAGGCATCTCCTCATTTGAAATAGAGACAGGGCTGCAAAATTAGCAGTCAGTCTTGAATTTTATTTTCCAAAAATAAGACTCCTAGACCAGAGGTCTGCATCTAGAAATGATTAATAATTTTTAAGTAAGCTAGGCAGACTTACAAAGCTTTGTCACACTACAAATCTCATTTTCGCTATTGTTGATGACATCAGAGAATGCTTCAACATTTTCTTACTCAGTCACAGCAAATCCCAGGGAACAAATCAATGTTAGACTAACAAGTTTTGCTCAAAGTCTTCCAAGATTTTCACATAGTTGCATCCTCAACAGAAAGGCTTTTTAATGTTCATATCCCTTTATAACAACTCAGTAAAACATCTTCAGTACAGTGAGATCTTTGAGTCCCACAGAATGTCAATGAAAAGCAATTGCAAAATTTTATTTGTGTATCTGCACTGTATGAGATCCACTTGGCAGTTTATGCCTTAATGCCCCTGAATTCAGGTTTCTTTGCTAGTCAAGTGCCTTAGCCAACATTTGTGTAAGAAAGCAAAGCTGTTATAAGCGTATTTGGTCAAATCTTTAATCTATCTATGTTACACAAGATTAACTCTTCTGAAATTTTAGTACAGATATCACAATTCATCAAATACAAAATTTCTTAAGGAGGTAATAAGTACAAACACATGAATGACATCTTAGAAGTTAACTTCAGTCCTGTGAATCTTCTTATTATGACTATTTAACTGCCTTGTAATAGTTTTAGCAGTAAATATCTGTTTAGAAAAGCCATTCAGCTTGTGTGCAATTCATGCTATTTTTCATTACATTCAAGAAAGTTCACCAAATTTCTTCACTGACTGAATTATGAATAAATTAATTTTGAAGCTTTTAAGCACACACCTAAAGCTTAGTTAGTAACTGAACTTCTTGATTAGACCAAAACAAGTAGATTAGAGCCTGAGATTTACTGAGATACATATAGCTATAAGAAAAAAAAAAAAAAAAGATAACTTTCCCCTTTCTCTAAAACAAATTTATCTTTACATTGTGTTCAGTTATTGCAATTCAACGACTTTGTTCA
>NW_027094086.1:93609139-93639139 GCF_029207755.1 Chamaea fasciata | reverse complement strand
GCTTTCTGTCACAGATTCACATGCATGTTCTGGCATGTGCAGCCCATCTTCATGCACAATGTGTGCAAGAGAATTGGACTGATGTGCTTTTGCACAGGGGAATGGGCAGAACACCATTTTTAAAAACAGAGTAGTCAGCCCACCTCACGTGCACCAACATCCAGCTGGATGCATGCCAAGACTTATAAAGTCTCATTCCTAGGAATTCATTATTTGGAATTTTATCTGGTATGTGTTGGTCAGTTGGATTTTTGGAGTTTGTTTGTTTGTTTGGGGGTATTTTTCATTTGGTTTGGGAATTATGGGGTTTGGAGAGGGGGAGTTTGCATGAGTTTTTGATTCTGTTAACATTTTTTTTTCTATTTTTTCTTCCATGCTCTAATGCAAGTCCAGAACCAGCAGCAAAGTCCTTCTCTCAGCAGTCATCAGAGACAGAAATCACTGATCTCAAACTCACAAGCATTTAAAATGGTGAAAGATCTTCCAAATCTAATATAACAATTCTTTTTCTTGTACTGTATGTAGACACCATGCAATAAAAAAATCCTCACAGTAGAGTGAATAACTTTGGACTATCCTGGAGAGTTTTCTGAAGGAGGAATGATACAGGAAAAGTCCATTACTGTACATGTATATGTGTACAGTAACCACATATGATGTGAAGAGATGTATTTCCCAACACAGGCAGCTAAACCAAGAGAGTCATTGCAGGTTTTATAGCAGCTTCAACTGGAGTATGGGTGGGAGGAAAAAAATGAATGGATGTAGTGCATGTTTTAGAGATTCCTGACTGGAATGGGAAGGGCTCATTTACAACTAGAGTCCTCCACCTCAACATCAGAATTAAGTGAGGTTTTGCTGCCATCTTTACTTAAGTCAGTAAGACTATTAATACAGAAATCATATCTAAAATGCCTTTCCGTGGGTCTTCCCCTTGACAAGGACACATGTTGGAGGGTCACTCAGGTTTTTGACAGCTAAAGGTGAGAGGGCTAAATAATACCTTTTATCTTTCAGAGAGTATCTATAAGATAACAGCAGATACTGTGGTTTCCAAGTCATAAGTGCAGCTGCATTGACAAAGCAGCCATTTCTTACACCACTGAAACATAAGTCTTGCTGGGACTAGAACAGAACCAGTTTGACAATGTCATGCATGACAAAATTAGTTCAAAATTTGAGAATTTCATAAAGATTAATTATAAACATGCAGTCTCATGACTGGCAGATCAACCAGCCCTCAGCTCTGTGCTAAGAACTCCATTCCACAGAACTGAAAAACCGGTAGGGATACTCCATGGCTTTCACAAAAGTACACACAGAAACAAAGCACTGTGGAAGAAAAAGGTCAGGTTGTGGACAAGATCTGACTGTGCCTAATTGGGTAAATGTTACACTTCGATACCCGTTGTACTTTCTAAACCATTGTACTATAATCTCATCATTATAATATTAAGAGCAGGCACCTAGGGGCTAAAATTAAGAAGTTAAGAGTTTGGTTTATGATGATGTGGTCGAATTGGTGCTGTTATAATTGGTGCATTATTTTTTTCTGAAAGCAGTGAGCTGGTAAACACAGTAGCCAGAGGTATGTAGGAGTAATTCTTGTTCCCTGCTGTCAGAGATCATGGTCTTAAGCTTATTTTTCCTTAATACAAAATAGACAGATTTAGTGTTTCTCAAGGCAAGTTGTTTTTCCTGCCTTTATATATAACATACAACTGGCTTTCCTGGAACACAAGGCAGTGTATTGTATGGAAACAATATATAAGAGTATTCACAGCTAAGCATCTCTTCATATTATCATCATATTTGCTAACACCACATCGATCTTTGGGCCCCTTTGTAAGATATTTATAATAATGGAGGGCCAAAATCTGATTGCCATGTTCAAAATATTGTTAGCCAACATTTGGGAAATTAGCATTGTGGATAATATAGGATACAACATTTGTAAGGGAACTTTTCCATTGCAGAGATCATTAAAGCGTGCAGGCCCTTGTGTTAATCTAACCCAATATAGTGGCTCTAGACTAATTAAAAAATACTGTGTGGTACTATCATCAGACAGAACATTTGCACAGAAAATTAATACAGAAGAACACAGGCTGGAATCATATTTCATATGATTCAGTAGGATCAAGCTCTAGGATTGAACTATGAGCAGTGAAACGGGTCAGCTGATCCAAGGATGTCAAAATGTACTTCCATAGCAGCAAACAGATCTGCAAATATATTTTACAGATGGAAGAGGCCAGACAGGGAGACAGAGCTCTGGATCATAAAGTATATCAATCATTTAAGAGACTGATTTGGATAACAACAAATCTAAAAGTAAGAGAAGCATGCTTTTTTCTAAAGAAAGAAGTCCATTATTTTCCTTGTCTATTAAAGGCAATTAAAGGGAAATTAAATGCTCAGTTTTGGAAAAGACGACAACACAGGTTAACAACACTGAAGCCAGTTCTTGAATATTAAAAAAAAATACATATTAGTGAAGATACATTGGGTTTTAGGACAAAACTGGGGAAAAAAGTAGATATTCCTAATAGATTTCTATAGATTTCTATACAAACACTTAATATGCACAAAATGAAAGAGAAAAAGATTTATAGTATATTCCAGGTGTTCCTTCTATCAGCATCCACGATGGGCAACTGCTTGTTCAGAATCCCAATTAATTTGCAGAAATATTTAAAGACAAGGAAGCCAATATAAAATATATCTGATTTAATCCTTTAATAGATGTGCCTGAGTAAGGAGTCAAAGCTAAGCCTGAGGAGGACTTGATTTCCCAGCAGAGTTTTGAAATAATCCAATTTTTCCTGCAGATTTCCCCAAATTCTTACATTACCATGCCTTCCAGATTTGTGCAGCCAAGACATAGTTTTAGAGTATCCTTACCTTTTATCCTGAATATTAGGAAAAAACATGAAATAATCTTCATTCAATGACTGAACCTCGAGGAAACTCTCTAGTAACTGCTGGATAATTTCTCTCATTTATATAAAACACCATTTTCCTTCCCATATAAGGATTGTTCTCAGTCAGCACAACTTATTTTACTCCTCCCTTTCAGAATACCCATTTTAGTTTTTGGACTAAGTTGTAGGAGTTTCATGAGAGCATGTAAAGATTAAGGGAAGTTTATATTGAAGTTGATTGTGGTGGAATAAATTATTATTATTATAATTTTTTTAAGGAAAATTTATCTAATAGGTTTTACCCTCAAAATGGAAAACTAAGAGGCCATATTCTGTCTTCAGTTTTGATATGTCTATTGCTCATTCACAGGTTCCATGAACTGCATAAAGTAACCTAACAATGACTCTGTCAGACAACTACAAGCCCATGTGGAACTCATACTTTTTCTGGGTTGTCAAACATCCAGAAATGCTGGACGGATGGCCAAAGTCTGAGCAGAAAAAAGCCTGTTTTACATACCATCCATGGTTGGCAAGCACAGATCTCTCTTAAACTCATCTCAAAACCACCTATTTGAAGAATCCTAACACAGTAGACCCAATTTGTCCCAAAGAGATAATAAATATTACATACCGTGGTATGTTTCCACAGGTTCTTCCAAGGCCCACCCTCTGCCTCTAAAAAGAGGTTGAAAACAGCTTCACAGTGTCTCTTAAAAGCCAGATGGCAGTGCCAGAAAACAGTGCAACTGACAACACAGAGACATATGCACTTCTTTTGGCCCCTGGAGACACTTCTCAAAAGTAGCACACAAAAACCTCTGCGGGCTGTTAGAAGACAGTTGTCTGCCACAGGCCCACATTTTACTCCTCCTCCTCGTTCATAGCTTCTGTTCTCTCAGCAAGGGATCTCTCACAAGCACTAAAACTTTGATGAAGATTAAATGCTATGTTAAAATTACTTTTCTGGCAGCCAGTTCAGGATGGGAGGATTCTTCTATTAGCTGAAGTGCTGGGTGCAAATGATTACTTTTAAGTCATTTTTCTGAAGAGTTTCAGCCTAAACACATTGAGCAACAGGACGGAGGTCTAATGAAATACACCATTCAGATAAATTATTGCATTTTTAGTTTAAAACATTGTCTTAGGATCTCACTAAATACTCATTTTCATAGCTTTAAAGGGACTTGCTACTAAAAAAAAAAAGAAAAGCCTGATTTATCCTTTCTTCAGAACTGTAAAATATGTATTGAACCATTATCCCAAGTGTTTTGCACTTCTGTTTACTAATGAAAGCTCTTGACAGTCTTGATTAGAAAGTGTCACTTAGAACTCTTTGATCTGGTAATATAGCAATGACACATTTGACATGTAATGAAATGACAGAACATAATCTTGAATGACACTGCCTTTTTCTATGAAAAAGAGCAAATTTTACCATGCTAGCTAAAGCTAATTTCACATAATGAATTGCAGAAATATAAAATCCTTTTAATTTCGTAAAGGTTAGGTTGAAAAAAAAGATTGTTGAAGAAGTCTCAGTCTTTGCCATCTTATATTAATCCTTTATATCATGTCATCAACCAGATCTTCTAAATATTATGTTTTTATGTGATTTTTTTATCATACTTTTATTTGGATTTCTGCTCATTTATTTTATAATTTCCTTTAATTGAATTATTTTCATTATTTATGGAAGTGAACTACATTATAATTACCAGACACATCTCGAACTGAGGCCCTGTCTAAGCCACTTTACACTTATTTTAGTTGTTTGTGGGGCTTTTTCCCTCCATTTCTCTTTTACTGACAATTATAGAAGTAGGTAGTAGTGTTAGAGAAAAAGTAACTCGCAGCATGAAACTGAGACCTTGCCAACACGTAGAGAGATTCTTTTGTGTCAACACATTAAAGTATATCCTGGTGAATACTCCCAAAGAAAAAAATATAAGAAAATTAATTTGCCAAAAGACAGCAAGAAAATCAAGAACTAAAAAATGTTACTCCTCCTCCTAAAGGCAGTACCAATAAATTCTAGTGCAGAGAAGTGAATTGGGTGGTGATAATTCATCCCTTCAAATAACATCTTTTTCTTCTTTTTTAAACATTTTCAAAGATTTCTCAGTATGGAGGACTGGTCTATCTATCTCCCTGACAAAAATAGATAAATTGCATTCTTTGTACAAACATTTTTAATAGCCCCCTAAAATTTCAACAGTTGCTTATATGAATACTTTTATTACCTATACTTACTGGTTTATTTGTAAATTTGATTATGACAATTACTTCCTTCCCTCACAGAAATGTTGCACAAATAGGCACATTAAAGATGAAAGGATATACAAGTGTCATAGTATGGGAATGTGCACACTGGTTCAAGTTATCAGAAAAATAAAAAAAGAAAACAGAGATTCAGAATTCCATGGGAGCTATAAGCATATTCACATCTTAAGATTCTTTTCATTAAATTTTCACGGCTTTCAAGTTCAAACTTTCAACTAAAAATGCATATTTGTACACCCATACCATTTCCTAGGTAATGCTTGATTCCAAGTTTTAGTTACCATTAACGTGCGTACTCTAAGCAATCATTCAGTGCAGAAGAAGAACTTGTTTTTCAATAAAATAAACCATATGTCATGTATTCTGTTTCCACAAAATACAGTTTTGGAAAGAAAAGAAGATTGTCCCTAGACATGCTTCCACACCTAAGTTTCCATGTGCATCTTGCTTAGACATCAAGGAAAACCTTTGGAAGGAGAGTAATGACCATTAATGTTAATTGCCCCATTATGCCAATAACTTAATCCAACTGTGTCAGGTTCTACATGATCTATTTAAGTAAATTAAAAACACAACCACCATGACCTGTTCACTTATCTAGTGGCTTCTTTTCACCTTTACACATTGCTTACAGTACTGAATAAAGAAAAAAGGCACGTGATCTTGTGGCACACTGGATTGAGAGATTCATGTGATTAAGAAACATTTCCATTTTCTGCACTTTTTTTTCCTCTTAAATCGGTTTTCAAGTGTGTCTGTCCAATGCCCAACCTGCTGAATTTTTGGAGCAATACAAAAGACAGAGACAGAACTCCTCAAATTGAGGCTTTAGATTTTGGGCTGTAATGAATCATGCTATAATGAGCCTCAAAAAAAAAAAAAATTAAAAAGAATAAAAGAAAAGAAACCAAACCAAAATAGGTGTAACAGGCCATATGTTGCATTCACACCAAATTGCTAATATTTTTACTAGCTTTCTTTTAAATTGTTTATAGACTTTTACATATAACTCAACATGACCTGCAGACTTCATAAATACAAAAAGAATGAATATTAATGTTTTCATTCACAACAATCTTGAAATACCCACACTGTATCCACAGCGATGGAGACATTAAGCTGCTTGCCTAGTGCCATACAAAAAAGAAACTGAGAATAAAATCCTGATTGAAGTAGCTAAGAGAAGGTTCTGGGTTTTGTAGAAAAGCCTGTGTGCTAATTTCCTGTATAAAATCGTAGATTTTCTAAAGCTATTTTTATTTCATTTTCTTGACAGGAAAAAATTATTTTAGTTTGATGTGATCTAAAATGATTTATTTCAGGCCAATTAAATTTACAGTTTCTTTCCTGTCTAGAGATTTGTAATTTAAAGCCTATCCTCTCACACTGCAGAGGCTTCCACGGAGGTCTTGCCATTGATTTAGTGTCTGGGTGTGGGAGAAGAATCACTCTGCTCCTGTCCCCAGGGCCCAGACTGTGACCAAGGATACCCAGTGCCACTCCCTTCTTGGTCTTCTAGCATCATGAGAGGGATGATTTCACAAAAGGGAATCTAGAGATAACATTTACCACTTCTAAAAGCAGTCCAGAGGCTGTGGGGGTGGTACTGGTGAGAGCATGAGGAAACCATAAACCCTTTGCCTGGTTTTGTCACCCCATTAAGTGGCTTTGGTGTCACTGGGGGCAAGTAAGGGTTATAGAGCCAGCTTCATACACAGATCTGCCTAGCCTGAGGGCTGCAGGCATGCTTACCAAATTGGGAAGGCATTTGCTTTATCCAAAGAGAAGAAAAATAAAAAAAATTTTTTTTCTTTTTTTTCTTTTTTTTTTTTTCCAGTAAGTTGATAAGGAAATTCTTGAAAACTGATTTTTAGGAGCAAAGAGAGGAGGCCATAATATGCTGAGATGCCTCTAATTTTTCTGGATTTCCACCTGTAACATCATTTGTGCATGTAAATGTGGCACATTTGGATTGTTAATGGGAACCAATTTATTTTGGGTTTAGGACTTGGCATCCACACAGTTTGCGAAATCTTATTGATCACCGTGCCTAAGGAACACCCAAAGTGTTTTTTCTTGCCTTCACATGAGAGACACCCAGATAACAGCCCACTGCTCCTATAAAGTGGCAGAATGAGAAAGCAAGTGAGAGTGCTCCTTGCATCCCCTATATTTGTGAAGGAAGACAGATCATCCACTGTGTCTTATCGATCGGTCCCTGCCATGGGGACTCCAGGGTCCTCAGCAGTGTTTATGATATTTTACGCCACATTAACTGTTGAGATGATATGCTATGACAGATCTTTAAAAAAGTGTACTCCTGAGCTCTAAATTGTTCCAATTATGCCTTTAGCATAACAGTTGCCTACCAAGGGGCACCACCACTCAGTGCCTTAGGAAAAGAAGGAGAGGAGAGGAGCCAATAATTGTCACATGTGCTGACCTCCCTCTACCCTCACCCAGCAGAAGCCTGTCATTGCTTTCATTCACTGTAGCTTTTCATAATCCTTAACATATGGCCTTTGTTTTGATAGGCATGAAATTACATCAAGGTCATTTTTAATAACTGTCAATAACCCCAGAACAGCGGTCAGCTTTATTGACACCTTAGTTGAAGGGCTCAGAGAGCTGTAAGTAGTACACAGACCCTGCTTGAGAAAGCTGATCCACTGGGAAACAGATTATTATTGATATTAGTAAATTAGTATTGATAGAAATTTGATGGGTATCGTGCATCTGGATCCCTCCACAATACACTAATGTCAACTAAAGCCCACAGGTCCCTCCATTTCGGACAGGCAATTTATTTGCATTCTTTACATCTCTTTGTTAGAGGGTGGGAAAAGGGAATAGCAGGGGGAAAAGCACGCATGACAACAGCAGCTTATGCTTGCAGGCATATATGAAGGAGCTTCTGGAAAACAGAAGCTTCTATGGAAGTATCTGTTTTCTCTTAATTGGGGAAGAAAACTCCTTCCCATGCACATTCTTTCATCCTCTCATTGCCCTGTTTCTGTCACTTCCCTGTTTCTTCCCACTTTTTGAGCTCTGTTTCTCATCTGCTTTTCTCGGCCTAACAAGAGGTAAAATGTTGTATCCTGTATAGACGTTAAACATTTTGGAGATTTTAGTGACAATGTCAAATACTGTCTATGCACTCCTATGTCTGTCTGCATCATGTAACACCAGCACACAAATAGTGCAAAGCACCCTACTTCAGTTCTGGTCATCATGCTTTCATGAAGGAAAGACAAGGAGAGTGGAGTTCACCACCAATTTCTGTCTCTTTACCACAGTGATCAAACCATATGCCAGTGGTTGTATTAAACAAATATTTGGAGGCTCCAAACAAAGAGATCAAGAATGCCTCCAAATACCAACAAACACAAATAGAAACTCTGACAGACTTGGAAATTTAAAAAAAAAAAAAAAAAAAAAAAAAAAAAAAAAAAAAAAAAAGAGAACAAATATGCAGACAGCCTCACTTAAATATGAGTTACCTAAAATGCAGTCTAACCCTGGATAAGGGAGGATGGTTTCAATCTTCTCCATGTAAAACACAAGATGGTAAATATTTGAAACCAATATAAGTTGCACGAGTTTACTTTTTTTACTTATAGTATTGTCAGATAGATAGATAGACATAAAAAACTCAATTCTTAGTCCAATTTTCAGTCTTATCTATATAACACGTTTCTATCCAAAACTATGTACAGCAATTGAGGATCCTACCTGACAACTCCATCTGTTTCACAACTTCCTTGAAACATATTTACTTACTTCCAATGCAATACTTTTGTCCTGTTATGACTAGTAATTCCCACAGGGGTAGGATACGAGGTCTTACCATGTCACATACAGCAGTTTTCACATCAAACTCAGCTATTTTCTTTTTCCTAAATGGAAGCAGGTTGATGTTTACTACACCAATAAAACAGTAAAATTATATCTATATAAAGAAGTCTTGTCCAGCTGATTAAGATTTCTCATCATATCAGGTATTGAAAGTTCATAAATCACATGAATATCATAAAATAAGATGTATTGCAAAACAGTCTAATCCTAAGAGAACCCTATTACCAGATACTGCAGTGGAAAAAGAAGAAAAGTATATTTCTGAGAACAGGATTTAATGTGGTCTGTTCTTTATGCACCCAAAAGATGCTGTTACTGGGAATAAATCAGAAAGTTTAAGACAACTGAGAAACCATGTAAATCCTAAGGTGATAATAAGGTTTTTTGATACTGAACAAAATTGAAATGTGAAGTACTGCGAGTAATTCTATTTTCTTTTCTAGAAAAAGCAACCACAGCTTGAATGTTTTTTACAATTCTTTATGTCAATTTCTCTAAGAAATCCCTCACTGCCAGCCCTGCTGGTAATTTTACTTTTCAACCATGTTCATTAAGCAGAAGGCTGCCATCTCACTGTCTGGCAAATTTTCCCAACAGCAGAAATACATTCAGAAATCAGTAACGATCAGGTCTCATTAACCTTGTCATGGCTTTAATGTAATATCATTGCACCTTGAAGACTGCCATCAGCAGAGCAACAGAGAGACAGAAAACATCTCAGTTCTCATGACCACTCTTGAGATGACTAAACCCAAGTTTTACTAGATCCCCTACTAAACTCAGTCCAAAGTATCTTCTGCCTAACAATTTGCTCAGCAGATATACATATGAAATATCTTAGACTCGACTAAACCTTGTGCCTCGTCAGAAAATGACAGAAACAGACTGACCTCAGTGATATTCAGTGAACAGATAAGGGGGAAAAACCCTGCAGTAACCTTATTGAGAGTTATCAAGCACCAGAACACTTCTCCCAGAGAAGCTGTGGACTGTCCATCCTTGGATATAGTCAAAAGTTAGTTGAACCCAACCTTGAGCAATCTACTGTAGTTGAGCCTGCTATCAGCAGAAAATGTTGCATTAGATGGTCTCCAGAGGTCACTTCTCACCTCAGCTATTCTGTAGCTTGCCAAAATTACTTTTTTCCTCATCCAGTGGCCTTTCTATCCTACCTTCAAACTAATGGCTAATTTTGCTTCCGAGCCTAAAAACTATAAAAGAGTTGCTCTAACTGCTCTCCCCAAAAGGAACTTCATGAGCTTCACACGGTAAAACCAAGTCTGATCCAAAATTCTTCAAAAACATAAGCACAGGTGGTCAAGGTAACAAGATAACATGAAAAAAAATGTTGATTTTAGTAACACATAGTTGCCTCATTGAAATGTTCACTTGCATTTTGGTGTGTACAGGAAAAACAAGACATGGTGATGGTATGTAAAGTAGGTTCTTGTCACCTAACTTCTCACAGTTATAAGCAGAGAGGAGGTGAATTGGCACAAGGAAACAAAATGCATTCAAATGCAATCCCAACACTAGGCAGGACCAAATGGAAGGCCAGTATTTCCTAAGTACTGCCGTGACATCAGGAGTATTCTGGAACAATGGACTCAACAGTATTGCATGGTCTGTGTGTCCATATGTGGGTAGAAAGAAAGAAGAAAAGGGTAGCTTATTGCTTTGTTTTGATTTCCAAACAAAATAATTATATAAAGATTTTATTTCAAACTTGTTTTGAGTCACTTATCTGTGGAAGTTCTTAAGTGCCAAAAAGAATGAGAAAAGTTTAGAAGACTGGTTTTGGTTTTATTCTTTTTTGAGGAGGAGAGGTGAGATGTTTGAAAGGCTTTTTTCCCTAGCTGTTATTACAGCTGAAATCATAAACATTTTTATAAACACAAATAGCTAAAAAAACCCTCCTCATGCGGATATGACAATTCAGAGCAATTTGCAGTAGATCGGAGGTTATATATTCACCTCCAGAAAAGAATAAAACACTTTATACACACCCATTTGATGTGAATATGTTTGGGAATCAGCTACAGTCAGCTTGGGTGCACAGCCTGTTAAGCATATAACAGGAGACTGCTTCACATTTCCTGGAAGACAAACATTTATTTACATGCAGCATACTACTGTCTTTCTTAATAGTATGCAATTTAGTGACAGAGATGACTACATTTTCTACTTTGCCTCCTTCTGTATTTCTATCTTGCCTAAGCAAGCTCTTAACGTCTGTCATAAATTAGTTGTGTGTGTCTCAAAACCATACTCGTGCTTTTATAGAAGATGGCCTTCCAGACATCAAGAAATAAATGCTCCTAACACAGTCTTCTACTATGGAAGGCTTACGCATTTTAGGCAGCCTCTTACTTTGCAAATTGTTTTTATGTTCCTTGAGCTTTGGCTTGTAAAAGCCTTTTTGGCCTGACATAACACAACTGTGCAACTAGGCAGTGCTAACATGTTGCTAGTCTAAATAAACAAAATCCTGTCTAGAAACAGGGCTGGAAACAAGGTGACTTTCCTGCCAAGTGAGCACCCTCACCATCACGCTTCACAGTCACCTTCACTCAGTTACTCTGCCATTGCCAAAGGTTACAGGAGCATTTATGTAAAAAAAAAAGTGCTTCAGATAGAAGAATGAAGAAGTCTTGGGGCATCTTTAATGTACCAGGATGACTAGAACCAGATTAATTCTTGGCCAGGGGAGGTGAAGTCTAGTCCTGGAAAAGCAGAGTTCTTTGACCCAAGACATTGTTTTCAGTGTAGTCTGCCTCACAGAACTATAACTTCTAGGCTAAAAGGAAACTCTCTTTCAGAATTTCCAAAGGAACAATAATTGCTCTTCCATATAAAATACTAATTCAATTCTGCAAATACTTTCTTGGTTTTTGGTTTGTTTTTTTTTTTTTTTTCCTTTAAAAGAAATAAACTAACTAAGGAAAAGAAATAAATGCCTGTGTTGAGACATAAGACCTGCCAACTTCATATTAAAAATTCCACCTATACTCTGTTGCTGGGCTGTGGCCATTTGATAATATGCCAAATGACTTCTCAGCAAGAGCTTTCCAAACATTGGCAATAGAAGGTTCTGAGACCATAGGCAAGGCACAGAAATATTTATGAAGTGATGCTACCCAGCACGAAAGCAGAACCAGTGCTTGTGAATCACAACGGAACAAGCATCCGTGGGGAAGACAGACAGGACATAAACAGGTCAGCACCTGTAGATTCAGAATATGCTTTGCATAGGTTGGACTGCTATTCACTATGCTTTAAACTGAATTCACTTTCCACATATAAGCAATGCTGAGCCATTTATATGGAGGAGAGGTGATGTGAAAATCCTATAATATGCAGCATTTGTGGATCTGTGGAAAACCTGTGAACAAAATCAGCAGACAACTTGCTTTGCCTTTGAGGAATGCAACACTCAAACGAGAAAATTAATCTGAAAAGCAGGAAAAGAACTCTGTGAGTGGGGAATGCTTCAACAGAACAGAAACCCAAGAGGTAAGCTTCAAATTAAATACACCCATAAACACTGAAAAGAGGGACTTGGAGCCTGAAATATGGAGTTCAAAAGGTCCCAAATACAAATCCAAAGACCTACTGCACAATATGATGTTCCCTCCTCCCACTGACTGACCTACAGCAATAGCTAAAAAGGAAATGTCTGCAAAGATGGAACAGAAGAAAAAAAATAATTTTAAAAAATCCGTTGGAATAAATAGAATAATTTACTAAATGTACAAAAAGAACAAAACCTTCTCCAAGTATAGAGCCAGATGTGAAAACAAAGTTTACAAACACAACTATACATAAAAAATAGGAACACTTGTCTATATAATCGCAATCCATTCTCTGCTGTCAGTTGAGCCAGGTATTATGTTTTGATAATACCTGTTCACATTCCCCACTCCTCTTCAGTGTGTGAACAAATGATCTTAGCAAAGCCTTTATAAAAGGAGAAAGGGGAATAGAAGATTACAAGCTATGAATGAGTTTGAATTATTTAGGATGTTTGTTTTCCTTCTTTCCATGTTCTCTACACTTGAAGAGTACTCCTCCAATGACTACCAATATGGACATAGAATATAGCAGTGAGGAAAATTAGTGCAGTTACATTAAGATTTTACAGAGAACTATTTCCTTCAGACAGAGTAGTCCATAATCTCAGACTGCAATACAAATTAAAAATTTTCTAGCACTTTGATAATAAAGTAGGTATTTACTTAAATGTATTAATTAAAAGGAAGAGTGGCACATTTTTTAGAAGCAGTGGTAAGTAAAATACATTCGTTTTGGGGAAATTCATCCCTGAATACTTCATATAGATATAGACATAAATTAGAATGTACTTTATTTTTTATTTTTATTTTAGGTAGATGTTATTCAAACAAAACAAAATTAACTAATACTGTGTCCTGTGACATACGAGACCTCATTGAAAAACAGAGATCTATATAAATCAAGCAAAGAAAACACATCACAAAATAATGTCAAAAATTGTCTGGGTCAAATTTTACCAAAACTTTGATAATGTATACAGGATCAAAAATATTTTACTACATATACTAAACAATCAAAAGAAAAAGTTGACCTCTTGGAATTTTGACATCTATAAAAGCATCATGCGTGTTATCATTTACCTCACTGTTTATAAACAACTACCCATTATTTCTATACATTTTCACACAGAGTAAAAAATTTCTTCACATTTGAGGAACACAAAGAACATCACTGTCCCATGTCACTCATTAAAAAGTACTTCATATTCCAGTAACAGTAGTGTGTTTCTTCATAGCCCATCAGACATGTAGCAGGATAGAGGCAGCTTTATTGTCGAAGAATCAGAGAATTCTGTCTAGTAGAGTTAACTTGCTCCCAGAAAATACAGTGCAACTAGCAGAACCTGCCCCAACAACAAGACAATAGGAGGCCTTGGATTGCAGAGAAGCCTATGTGTTTTTCTATGTCACAAACTGACTAACTTCCATATACCGCAAGAAACTAATGTCCATCAGCGTTGTGTCTATAAGTAGATGTTCTGACATTTTGCATGAGTGACAAACTTTTAAGAACAAATTCCCTGAAGGAGAAAATGTCAATGGTTAGAGAAAAGGAAAAAAAAAAATAAATAAAGCAACAAATGAAAAAACCCACCCAAACCCCCCACACCATCAAATAAAAAAAATATACAAAAAAAAAAAGAAACCAAACAAAATAAACAAACAAAAAAACCTTCCCCCCAATAAAATAAGATAAAGAATAAAACCCCACCAAACAACAAAACCCAAAAGCTAAGCTGAAATGGCAACACTTCGAGAATAGTTCATTTCAGTTGTGAAGATGCAGAAGTCCCAAGAACAGATTTTAGACCACTGGGCATTTAGAGGGAACCTTGTTTAATAGCGGGAGAGAAATTTTTCTTGTCTCATGCTCTGTTTGGCTCCCCTAAGCACTGAGATATCTCTATAAGAGTTTCTGGCAATTGCATGACCTTTGGTCCAAGCTCCAACATGCCCTTTTTTCCCATCCAATAATCATGGCTCCTTTTTCAACCAAATAGTACCTTTCTAGTGTGGCTCTCTAATACAGCTTGGGCATGGGCACTGGACTGGATAGTACAGGTCTCTCAAGTGTTTGGCAGCTGAGGTTCCCATGTGTTTGTGTAACCTATCCCTTACCACCGTGGCAGGGAACCCAGCCACATCACAACATGAAAGACAAAGTCTGTGCAGAGTAGGAGCACTTCCATAACCACAAAAAGAAGTGCTTTGAGACTGCCCTGTAGCTCTTGGGTGGATAACTTGTGAAAGCAGAAAGCCTGCAGAGCTGGAACTGCATCCCAGGAGCACATCATCTGGCAGGCAAAGAGGCATGAGGGTGATATGTAAACTGCGTCTGAACAACATTTTTCCCCAGATCTTGGCTTGATGTCAAGATGTCAAGCAAAAACGAGAAAGTAGAAGTCTGAGCACTGTCCCAGAGAAGCCAGAATGAAGGACATTGCACATGAACATCTTGTACTTCTGTCCTGTAGTACCACAACATGCCAAGGAGCATATCTGGCCATCACACACACTGAGTATTGGCTCACTCATGTGCTTGCAGGGAAACTGGTAAAGAGGTACCATTTGGAAAGAGCATGTCACTGTCCTCAAGAAGTATATCATGGCTTTCAGAAAGTCAAGCCTTAATTAAGCAGCAAAAAAAAAATCCAATTTTGCAAACATTTAAAGCAATGTGAAAAAAATAAAGTGCCAGTTTTTGACGGCTCTAAAGTCATATGTCATTACATGTAGTTTTAGTGAAACAGATCTCATTTTCTACTTGGTTTAAGCAGAAAGTATATTCAAACATCTCATGAGAACACTTTCTCAGAGGTGGCACATTCAGTTTGAGAGTTGCAAGCATAGGAACTCCCCACACTCCAGGGGATGCTGAGGCACAAGCCCGTGTTGCTTGATGCCTAGACAGCACCTCACCTTGGTGCAGTTGAATATGTACATATTTGTCCTTCTGCCTTCAGCATAGTCTTCTGGTCTCTTGAGAGAAGTAAAAAGTTGAGCTCCCTTGATCTGGCTCTCAAGGCAGTTTAACCACAATCTCTCTCATGGATGTCCACGTCATGGCCATGATGATGGCCCTGGTAAAATTAGTCATGAGACAGAGACATTGAAGACTGAACTTTTCCAGTAAAAAATTATACAGGAAATGATTCATGCTTGGTTCGCTTATTACTATAATGCACAGGGACTATTTTGATACTCACTGACCCATTTGGAAAGGACTCCAGTGGTTTGAGTAAGGATGGATGCAAAGTTTAATTATGTAAAGATACCGCACACAATGGTGGTTCTGGCTGAGATGATGATAAATGAAGACTCAAAAATGACAGTCCAGGCATTGGTAATCAGTAGAAAAGGGACACTATGATTCTGTAAGTGGAAGGAAATTTTGTCTTGGCATCTTCCAAATTCAAATGTATTTATGGAAGTGACTACCCAGGACTAGCGTCACTTGAAGAGAAAAATTAGGCAGTAATAAGCTCAGGATTTTACCAATGATTATGGGAACTGAACATAAGTGCTTCCATAAGGTTGACTTTAACACGATTTCTTATTCAAGTCTGGTGCTAATACATTTATGGGAGACAAACTGTTTATATGTTTAACATTCATATGCTTAGCATTTTGTCTCTCAAACATTTTCAAAGGTTTTCTTAGTGCATTTTGTCTACCATGGATTGAAATAAACCTCTTTGGAGCAATATTTATACAATATTTATGGTACAGTAGCAGAAGGTGTACAAAATTAGTCTTATAATGTTTCAACTTGAAACATAGAAGTTGGCGCTCTTTGCCAACAACCCCCCATTTGCAGTGAAGCAGCATAGTCTTTTGCATGATTCTTCAACCAAAAGCAACTATCAGGTAACTGCTAAAATTAAAAGCAATTAAGATTTTAAACAGGCAGTTATGGGAGGCATTGCCATAAACTGACACAGAACAAAAAGCTTCACTCCTATTCATTAGGCATTTGTCACAATGTGTACGCTGCATGCTTTTGTTTGAATAGAAAAGCAATTATGTTTTAATACACTTACATTCTACTCATCGCCTCATCATCCTAGGATAATGAGTCATTAGAAAAAAGAATATTATATACAGCAATACAGCTTATTGTTCTGTGCAAATTATTATTGCATTAGCTGAGCATAACTACCTGACAGGAAAGCTTAGTTGTCAGCAGTTTCTGTTTGTGCTTGTACTATCCATGCAAGCTTCCAGAAAGATTTTCCTTATCTAGCCCTGTTTTATACTCTTAGTGAACCTAAAGTTCATGACCTCTGCGTGGAATAGAGGCAGAGGGGACACAATTGGATGACATCAAACATATGAAAAGATAAAATTTCTGTAAAGCTGCCATGTGACTGGCTCCCATGAGGCATGGATATATCTGAAGCAAGTCCAGAATGTACAATTACCATGACTACAACAGAGTAACTTATTTAATGCAGCAAACAGTGGATATGAAATTAAAAAAAAGTATAATACTAATTTTCCTATAAATTGACATCATCAGATTGCTGAAGTACACTGTCAAGGCAGATAGGCTGGGGAGATCATTGGTTCTAAATGAGAAGAGTCAGAGTTCAGGCTTTTTTCTACAGATGACCTGATTATCCTTAAACCAATGCCAAGATAAAAATTATGCTTCCACACCCATAAAGCTACCATATCAGCTCTGAAAAGGGAGCTATGAAAAACAGCAGTAGCTAAGGTGAAATGTTAGGCAAGGTTAAACTATCCGTCTTTGAGCCATGTGTGCTGTGTCCTTGTCCTCACCTACTGCAGGATGTCAGTACTGTGACCCTGACAGAGATCTCACGCAGGCTGGGGACACTGCAGTGCTCATCTCCAGGAGAAGTGAATCTTTCTCCTGCAATGATGTCCAGACTAGAGCTGGCTATTAGCTCTGCTGGAGCCATTACCCTACAAGCCATAAACAGCATAAACAAAGATGGGTAATTGGTTAAGGATGTTGAGAGGTTATATTTTTACTGCCCAAACAAATGGTTCTTTAAAGTAGGACTCTGCCATTCCTTATTATGTTACTGTATTTAAAGCAAGCCTAAAACTAAATGGGTGTATCAAAGGTAGTAAAGATAGAAGGTCAAAATTCTGCTCAGCAATAAAAATTATTTACAAAAGTCACAAAAGCAACTTGCATCACATCTTTCCATTACATTTACAATTAATACCTTTAGAAACAAATAGAAAAAACTTCTTTCTGGAGGTAACTGGTACAATTGGTTCTTCAGAAAAAATCTCTGCACTCCTTAGACCTCCAAAAGTGAATTTCCCAATTAGAATATTTCTCCTTTATCAATGTATCACTGCACTTGATCAGCATCAAAAGAGGGAACAATGTATGCATGTTGAAGAACAGTTAATTGTTTCCTATCTTACAGCAATAGGGGCATGGCATTAATTCTGCAGCATATGGCACAAAATTGGAGCCTATTGCTACCACATTTTCATCATGCTAGAATGCTAATATTAGATCGCACTCTTTATATAAATCTAATAAAATACATGAGAAATAAGTTTTGGGTCTTGGTAAACTCTGGGTTGCTTTCTATTTTTTTTTCTAGATAGTAGACTTTAAACCACAAGTTAATAATATGTAAAAAGAAAACATTAAAAGTCATTTACACAGTTAAAAGCAAACATGAAAAAGTGATAAATAGCTGCGTGTATGCAGTACTAAAGTTACCCTTGAAAATCAAAGCTTTTGTTGCAATATGAAAGGCATAATATGCTATAAGTCTTTCATAAACACTTTTATGACACCTTTGTGAATCCTAATGCCTTATTACTGGAGTTTGTGGCAGAGGCTTACATCATACTATATTTACAGAAACACCGTTTTAAAGGTTTTATATTAAAAGATGGCATCTACATAGCCATTCTGTAAGAAACAAAAATAAACTAGCAGAAATACACTTATGCAAAGAAAAGCCTTTTTGGATTCTAAATATTATGATGCTCAGCATATGCTTGCTCTACAGATCCATTTGGATTGCTGATTTTCTAATGATGATATTGATGTGCTGTTAATAGAAATATGCAGCATATGCTTGCTAATCGTGATAAGCATGCACTTCAAATCCATTTGATTGTTAAAATTCCTAATGATGATATCGATGCAATATTGACAGGCTGTTGAGAAAAAAAAGTGCAGAATGCAGTGGATGGTTAAATGAGGTAGGAAACACCAGATATCAGTCTGATTGTTAAACTTCTAAAAATTACTCGTGAGCATTTTTCAGGGAAATAATAAAAATAAAGCATGCAACACATGCTATTCTAAATATTATACAGTTTAGTAATCTTCAAGCAATATATGCACATTTTTGGTGTTTGTTCTGAAAGCATTATTTATACAATCAAACACATTTCAAGCTCTTTTTGGTAGCATGGTGTTAAAAGATTAGTATTAAATGAGTGTTTTGATAGTTTTGAAACCAGCTTTTTCAGAGAAGAAAGAAATTTAAAACTAAGATGTGTTTTTTTAAAAAAAATCCTTTTGTTAAATAGAAAAATAGCATGGGTATTGAAATTTGAAGGCTATTAATAAAATGGTAAATGCAGAACTGCAAATGCTGTTCTTTTCAAAGAAAATAACTTTCTTTCTTTTCAAAGACATTTAGCATTTTTAAATTATAGTTTTCCTATTAAAAAACACTTTAAGTGCTACCTAAGTATTGCAGTAGAACACTTAAAAGTTTCCCTGGAAAATATCATCATAAGAGAAGAACAACTTTTTTTTTTTGGTAAGCAGCATATTCCCTACCCTTTTCAGTTTAGTAAGCTATGAAGACACAAATAAAATTTCAGACTTATTCACAACTTTTCCTTTAACTTCCTTTCCTACTCTATTTGCACTCCCTCACAAAAAACCCAAACAAAACAAAAAAAAAAAAAAACAAACAAAAAATAAAACAAACAAACGAACGAACAAAAAGCCACAAGAAAACCCCTATCACCTAATATAAACTGAAAATTTAGGATGGGGACAGGGGAGAAGAGAGAAGCAGCAGCGCTTCCCAAATCCAAGTGCGCCATGGCAGCAGAACTCATGCTTCAGTGTGAACAACGCGTTTTATCTGTGATGTAAATTTTTGTTTCATCAACAATCTAAGTGATTTAATACTGACTGTGACGATCCAAATCATATTAATCTTGGGCTCGGGCGGCAGGTCCGGCGGATCTGTGTATCCCGGAGGACAGACTGCCATCTAGTGACCGCAGCGACGCTCTCCGGCAGGGATGAATCCGCATCCGGAGAGAGCAGGGAGCTGCTTCGTATCCTGATTCTGTCGGCGCTCCTGGCCAAGGTGGGAACGATGCCCCTGCTACCAGGCTTTCAGATTCACTGCAGAAGGGTGGAATTTTTGCTTACAGCCTACTTCAGAAGTCGATTTCAAATAAGGACACAGCGCGTCCCTTCTTGGTTAATAATAACCCCCAAAAAAATTCGCTGAAGCAATAAATTGGTTTTGTCAGAAAAAAAAAGAGTATAAGATATTTTCCCAGAAAAGACCAGAAAGTATATTCTTCTACATTGCACTGCAGTACTGCCTCAGTCTGGTTTATTTTTTCCTGACGTTACCACTTCTAGCACTGGAACATTTACATCACTGAAACCTGTCACGGAACAGAATTTTGAATGCTACTGTTTACTAAGTCATGATGGCAGGAAGGAAGAGGCAAAAGCTTAGGCAACAGCAAACTTCAAGCAAAGAGAATGGTAAGCATATGCATGCGAATTGAAGGAAAGTTGGAAAAGCTATGGGATCCGTATGGTTAATTCTGTCAGCTTCAGGTGCTTGCTTGTGTCTCTCAAGATCAGTGAAAAAAGTTATTACATTGGAAAACATAACCCTTATAATGATTCAAAGCCATTGAAACCTAGAATTATCCACTCCTCACAGTGCAATAGCTGCATAATTAATGGTGCCTTCCTTTAGTATGCAGATTACTCCAGTTCCATGCACACACTGGAATACACAGTACTGTGCACAAAGAGGACACTGGTTACTTCCAGCTTCAATCCATTCAACTCTTCAGGCCACAAAATCATCAAAGTCACAAAAAAAAAAAAAAAAAAAAAAAAAAAAAAAAAAAAAAAAAAAGGAACCCATAATAAAGAGCACACGAATAGTCAAAAAACAAGGAAAAAATTGCACAAGTGTTTGTGTAAACAATTAGTATATGGGAAAACATTTTAAAACATGACAGCACATCATGCCAACTCCTCCCACCTGTTCAGCCGGAGGCATCAGGAACCTGATATTCCCTGTGTTGCCAGTTTTCTTGTACCATAAGCAACATGGGAAAGGGAATGACAGATTAGGGCAGAAACACCCTTCAGTGTAGCCAAGATAGTCATTGCTACTTCTACCCCTTCCCTGGAGGGAGATGATAATCTACAGAAGAACTATACTCAGAACAAGATGTTTCCATAGCACAGCCACCTGAATAACTGGGCAAAGCAAACACATAACATTCTATTGGAGGTACTTAAGCTAAATGGCTGAAGCAGATTTCACAGGTCAATAAACTGTAAGAACTTTCATGTGGTCTTGAAACAAGTGCAAACTAGAACTTGGTGTTTGTTTGTCTTTTTAAAGATAATATTTGTTCCTCTGGAATATGACTTATATTGAAAAACTTGTAAAACAGTTTGAAGAAAACTTTGAGATACAAGTTCTAAAACAGTTGAAAAAGAAGGGTGAGGGCAGAAGGTGAGGTTAGCTACAGGTCAAAGATTTATTCAGATGGTTAGAAACCAGCTTCCATGATATCTCAAGTGACAGGATTCCTAAAAATTGCAGGATTGCAGAAAAAGATTCAGAACCGTATTTGTGTACAGAGTAATTCATCTAGTGCCAGTGCCGATCTATAAACAAGAAATATACCAATAGAAGCAGGAATGCCATATGCATATATAGCTTACAAGTTACTGTAATCAAATAACTGATTTCCAAGAAGAAAAAGGCAATAACCAAAGTTTAGTCCTCATACTTCATCTGTGGTTACAGACATTGTTCCACAGAGAATTAAAAAGATAATAAAATGGGAGTGGTGTGAGTGGTATTTAAATGAGACAGCCAGGGAGCTGCCTGTACAACCTTTACTTTTTAAAAAGTCAAATATGATTTGATCCTTTTTTCCCCCCACTCAATACAATAATCTGTCAGTAGGAGAACTTAAAATTTTGTAGTAAAGAGATTTTTAAGAACATTAACTTTTTAGTGCTAGAAATAAAGTTTTATTCCTTCCTAACCATGCCTAAGCTCTTGAGCCAATTAAAAATGAGTTCTGTTCTGCGAGTGCTTGTGACAACATGAAGCCTGTGAGAAATGTCAATTAATTCAATATTAAAAACCAAACAGTAAATTATTTCATTTGAATTAAAAACCACAAGTCTGATAGAGTTATTATGCCATCAATCCATGCAGTGAGGGTTGTGTCTTGTCTATCATTAATGAAAAAACTTCCGGTTTCAGCAGATGAAAGTAGAAGAAAACCTAAACCTTTAAATCTTGTATAAAGCAGAAAGGTTAGGAAGGAAGTGCACTGAGACAGCACAGCAACATTTCAGCATGGTGTAATCTTTAAAATCACAGAGGAGAAAAAGAAAGTTCTGAGAAAGTTCAAGAAATAAAAATAGCATGGATGGGAGAAAAAAAATTAATGTATTTCAAATTTATGCAATTTCTCCTGAAAGCAAGGAAAGAATGTCCTAGGCATATATTACAGAAAGAATAAAGATCTCAAACTACTAAACAAAGTCATTTTGAATAGTGAACAGTGCAATCCACAGGAAAATATAATTAGAAAAGTATCTTTTCTTTTATCAACTGACAGGTGAGAGAATCAGAAGTTATATCGTAAACATTGTTCAGAAATACAGAATACAAAAAAAATTCTATGAAACAAATATCTTTTCTTGGGTTACTTAATAAATTTACTGGATTGTAAAGCAGACTAGTTTTTGTCATAAACCACAGGAACAAAAGACAGTATAGAAGAGATGCTGTAGCAGAGTTCAAAGTAGTTATAGCATCAAAAACTGTGCCCAGATGAATTAAACTGACTATGGATGAAAGCAGCTGTTCCAAGGAGAAACTGTTTTAAACTGTAAAGACATTGGCTCCAGTGGAAGAAAGCAGCAGGGCTAAGCTTAACCAGCTTTTTCAAGTGATCTTATGCTTCATGCCTTTCAGCAGACACATTCTTCTCAAACCTTTCCAACCATGCAGCTATAATACAGTGCTTAGTGGCTCACCATCAAGTAAAAAATTCCTCAAAATTTCACATGTCATAGGAACTCCACATAAGTACGTAAGAACTTCAAAATATACATAAATTTTGTAGAGTATTGTTGTTAATTAATACTGCGTGTAGCGAAACATGAACTTCTAGGAAAGGGGTAAAATTTAAGATGTAATAAAAGAAGCTGCAATAAGATACCAAACACGCTCACCTTGTTGCTACACTTAGTGTTCTCCAGACAAAAAATAGCTAAGAGCACTGTTGCTGGTTCAGAGAAACCAGGTATGTTTATTTCTTTATAACAATTTCCATTCTACATTTTCATACATATTTCCTAGTTGATAGATAAGGATTTCAGGGTTGGGGGTCTCACCTTCCTGAAGTATCTGCCAACATAATCATGCAGCCTCACTCCACTGGTCTGAGGACCAGCCTAAGAAGCGCTAGGGATCTTTAATAGAATACAGAATACAAACTACAGAATACAGCGTATTCTGTAGTCTGTATTATATTAATAGTGATTGGTCTTTACTCCAACCAAAAGCTGGTGCAAGAGCTTGGTCTCATTCTGATGTCTTTTTTAACCACACCTCCAGGATCAAGACAGCCAAGTGTAGCCATCACTTCTGGAAAGAAGAAGCTCTCTTACACTAATGTGCATAATTTAACAAGTCACATCAAGTCTCCAACCAAAAGGTAACAAGAAAAGCAGAGAAAACAAACCACAGCACAGTGTGCCCCAACCTACCCACTCTCTGTTGGCCATAAGGCTTCAAACTCCCAATTTTTAAACAAAACAACACCCTGTGATGGTTAGGAAAGGCCATGGGTCAGGTGTAAGAATCAAATCAAAAGGTTGAGTGTAGGAATAAAAGCAGGATCTTTCCCACTTTCACTTGAAATAGGGCAGGGTGTGGCACGTGTCACAGCACCACTGGAGTACACATAGGTCCCTTGTTCTCTGCTAAAAACACCAGCTATTCAGTATCCTCACTCCTGCCTTCCACAGCCTCACAACCAGACTTGGGATTCTGCCATCTTCCAACCAGACTGACGCTGCAGGGGTTCTGATTAATGATAAATAGATAGATTTGGAGTACAGATATAAATATTCTTTCAAACAAATCTATTGGCAATAGAGCAAAAATCTATTTTGGCTTTGGCCTGGAGCAGAATAACTTTCTCCAAATGTCATCCCCACTGGCCTGGGGAACCAAGAACACTGCTTTGCAAATCTTTGCTCTTTTGAAAGATATAGTTCAAACAGCCACTGCACATTGCTAAATGGTTTTCAGCAGTTTCTAGCATTTGAAGAGACCATTTAACATAACACAGGAAGGACTCAAGAGAGGCTAATATTAAGAAAAAACAAACTTTTTTTTTGGACTGTCTAAGTATATAAGTAAAGTATAAAGTAAATAAAGTGTTCTACTTATAAAGGTTAACACCCTAGGCCTTTTAAAAATACATTTTCATGTTCAGTTAATTCCTTAAGTCTAAGCATACTAAATGTACAGCACTGCCTAATCTATTTCCTTAATTGAATGATTTAGGGTTTGTTGTTTTTTTGGTTTTTTTTTTTTTTTGCTAATTATGAATCTGTTTGCCATTGTCTTAACCTAAAAGTGTTGATCAGAAATAGCATAAGATTTTGTAAAAATTGCATACATAATGGCTATAAAAGCTATCTATTTAATGCTGCCACCGTACCAACACATTGTAAAAGTTTAGACATTTCAGTGAGTGGTTTCTCTCTCTCAAGGGAGTCAGTGCTTGACATACCAAATAAACCATCTCCGTTCCCCACAAATGCTAAATAATTGCATCTCAATTCTTGTGTCGCTCTACATTTATGCAAAAATTATTGTGGATGTTTATTTAGGTCTGTTACGCCTGCACCAGTGTTATAGGCTGAGACTTGAGGAAAATGAGCTTCCTGACCCTTCAAGCGCATGGCAACACTCTAACAGAAAATAGCTTTGGCTTATATTAAAGCTGTTTTAGAGAAGATAATTTCTGTTCTTTTAAAGACACCTAGCCACATTGTTTTGCATCTAGTTGTGCACTTTTGACATGTGATCTTTATTTAAAGGATAGATTCCAATATACACTCAGGGGTTTGGGTTTCTTTTTCCTAAGGGGCTAAAAGGCTAGCTAAAATTGGTTAGCATATTTGATTACAGAAAAAAAAAAAAATCTTTTTGCCAATAAAGGTTTGAGTGTCAGTATTGTTTTCCCCTGTAGATGAGATTGAAAACCTTGAAGGCAGCTTTAGAACATAATTTCTTTAACATAGCATATTCCTTTCCGTCTTTGATACAACATCCATACAGGGCCACAGTACAGGATGTAACAGGCTGGTCACCAGCAACTCAGTGCACTAGCACTGCATGTTTTTATGTCATTTTTCTTATCCCACAAAGCCCCTGTGCAACACAGGAATAATTCAGAATCAAGGCGGTTTTGAATACAGAATTTTCCCTAAAGATGGAGGATAAAGGACACTTAGAGGAAAATACAAAAATCTTTACATTAATAGGTTGTCTTCTAACCGTCATCAATTTTGGAGGAGAAATTTGTTAAATATGGTGTAGTTTCCCTCTTTAAGATCAGGCCACTGCTCTAGTGTACCCTGTACCAACAGTTTTCTCATCATTTTGATGGGCCAAAAAAAAGGACCTTCCAGAGAAGGAAGATAAGTTATGCCTTGAACTTCACAAATTTGTTTTGATTGATTTCGTCTTCACTATGTGTGGTCTTTAAAATCAACTCTGCCACTTAGGATTGTGGCTTTATTTCATATTGCATACTTTAAAGGCTTTTAGGGCTATGTAAAGGTGATAACAATAAGTAAAGTGTTTCTGTAAATAATACTAAATAATACATAATCTCAGGAAGGTCAAGATAGCCTTTTTACCTTTTTTTTTTTTTTTCTCGTGGGGGTGGTCAGGCCTCTCTGAGAGAGGAAGACAGAGGCAGGGACAAAAGTCAAGCAGAAGGTAGTCAACACCCACGGATCCTGCGGTGTCCCATTGGTACTTCTTCATCTTGGTCTTCTCAGTGGTGGGGTTTCTGAGGTCATTCAGAACTTTTCACTATTTACACATTTTAGCTAACAAAGGAATTAATACTCTTTGATTACACAGTTCTCTTATCCTATTGGTGAAATGAGTCCTT
The DNA here is from genome assembly GCF_029207755.1 of Chamaea fasciata. Lineage (NCBI taxonomy): Eukaryota > Metazoa > Chordata > Aves > Passeriformes > Sylviidae > Chamaea > Chamaea fasciata. Next base: position 93,613,047 of record NW_027094086.1, on the reverse strand, counting down.
CTCTAATTAGTCCCATGCTCTGTCTTTTGAGTTGCTGAGTTCCTTGGGTCTGTGGGCCCCTGTCAAAATTACATTTTGTCCAGTCCAAACTGATTTCAGTACAGTTGCTGAGTTGGCTTTCCTTCTTCTTTATTCTTTGTTCCCATTTTTAGTGATACATTCTTCTCCACCAGCTTTGTTAGCATCTCTTGATGTTGGAGATAACACCCGGACAAAAATGCCACCTAATCTTATCACAAGTTCCTGTTACACAGGCTTAACTTACAGTCCAGGTTCCAGGTATCCACTATTTGGGGGAGTCGTTGTTGGTGGTCACAGGTGCCATCTGTCCTAAAACCTGCAGCGATCTTTGTTTGACCAGTGCTATGTCTACAAGCAGTCTCTGCTTCACACAGTTTGTCACAGTGGGGATTTTTTGTCTGGATGCATTACTCATGATGTGCGACCCAGGTCTTCCCTCCACCAGGCCTGGAGTTAGCACCATCTTGTCACTCCACTATGTGCTTATTTCATGGCAAAGTCCTTCTGTGGCCTTAACAATGTTTGACATGAGTAATGGTGCTCTTTAAGTCCCTATGGAAAACTTTAATCCTAGATAATGTTCAAAAAAATTCCCTTTTGTGGTTTCAGTGTGCTTTCAAACAGCTTCGTTTATTATGATTTGTATATAATCCAAGCTAAAGCCTTATTTAGGATCCCAATTCCTTAAGAAATCTTTAGGAGGCCAGAATGCATATGAAAAAATATATTGCCCTGTACAGGTGCATTGCAAAAATCTCCGTAAGAATTCCTAAGGTATCCCATTGACACTTCTGTCCATTTTGAAGTACTTCCAAGCACAATAGTACTCTGAAGAGCCTTTTACAGGGTGCCAAAATACATTATTTCCAATTATAAAGTTCAAAGGCATTTGTCACTGTAAAAGTAACAGAATGTGATTTACTGCTTTAAAGTGTTAGTTTTTATGTGTTCATTAGTACAATCATTTCGTGGTTTTCTGTTGAGTATTCATAAAATCCTGCCTGCCAGATAATTATATTACATTAATATGGTATGAATAAATGAAAGCAGCAATTATGGTTTTATTCTTTGTTTTGCAATTTACAGTTTGCTTTGCTTCAATGGTATAAAACTATTGCATCTGAAACAATATCACAGGGTAATTTGTTTTAGGACTCTTCAGAACTCCACCCAGAGTAATTGGATGGGTAGCATAAAGCATACATGGATTTTCTTTATATTGGGCTTTGATCATGAGAAGCTGCATAAACTGGCTGGGAAAAAAAAATATCAATTTTTGTGAAGTCCAAGTCTTTAAAATAAGAAAGGATATCCTGTATATATTTGCCACCTTTCTATCACCATGCACCCACCATCCCATGCCATGAATTCTGAAGTCCCCAAGGGAATCCATGAGGATTACTGCAGAATAAATAGTTTAAAATAACTGACAGTCAGGAGAACTTGATTCTATATCATACCATTTACAACAGATTATAAGGGAAATTGTTATATATTTCTTTTGCCAGAAATCAACCTTCCATTGTATCATCCTTGCAATCCATGGTGGCCTCCAAGACAAGTCAGGCAGACTGTAGCTCAGAGTAGTGCAAATTCTCTTCCTTATATCTAGAAGCTGGTAAGTGTGGAAGTGTCAGCTTCTCAGTGTGTGACTTTGAGAAAGTAATGACTGACCCAGGTAGTTATAAAGAGGGGATATAAGGGATCAGAGATCAAAGAATGTCAGACAGGTGTCCCTTCTGAAATTTTGAAGAATCCTGCCTCCTACGGGCCTGCATATTAACCTGACACAGTACTAACTGCAAGGTTTAGAGGTCCCTTCACTACCATTAAGCAGGTATTCCCAGAGACCCTCAAATACAATAATCCTGTTTCAGTACAAGTCAAAGCATACCCTTTGCATACAGCAAGCCCATAGCACTTCAGAGAAACTCCTTATTGTGACTCTTGATGGTCCTCTCATCAGGTGTGGAAGGGAAGTGCAGGAACAACTGGAAAAAAGAGTTTGGCATGAGTGCAAGGTAGTGCTAGCCCATCAGGAACAGACCCATTTGTCCTAACCACACTGTGCTTTCAGCAGAATTTTACTTGAGCTAGACAGATCCCCCAGGAGCCAGCCCAAGAAACTCTGAGACAAATCAGGGTATAAGAGTGAAAAACAAACAAATAGATGTAATGAAAATGAAAATGATAAACATTACCTTCTTCTCAGAATTGTTAGCATATTTCACACCAGCAATATTAATAGTTGCATTTGGGTCCCTAGACCCATATATTGCAGTTTTCTATATGAAGTTTACACTAAATTGTGGTTATCTGGCTTTGAGCTGAGGGCAGCTTTTAGGAAGAAAGCCCTGTTAAATAGACATCACAATCTTGTGCCATAAAGCCATTTCAGCCAGACATTTTCACACACCTCCATTCAAGGGACAGATTTGAGAATAAAAATCTTATTATCGACCCCAGAGTGTTAAGATCTTTATATCAGCCCAAGAGAAGATGTCTTTCTTTCAGACATATACAAAGAATGTAGCTGTAAAAAACAAGATTTGTATTTAGCTATTACAAGCCATAACTAGGAGACATTAATATTTCCAAAGAGTTTGCATTAAAAAGTAACAATAAGCATTACAGCTCACAGAATAGCTCACTAGAGATTACAGAATTGACAGATAAAAAGTAAAATAAAAACCCCAGGCAAACAAAACCACACACAAAAAAAAAACCCCTCAAAACCAAAAAAAAACCAAAAACAAAACAAACAAACAAACAAACAAACAAGCAAAAAAAAAAAAACCACCCCAAACTAAATACTAGTGTTCATTTTTTCATAATCTTGGTCATAAGCCATAAAGTATGGCTTGGCTGAAAAATGTAAGTGTTAAGACCCACAGCTTTTCCCCATTTTGCATGTGTGCATTATATCAGAGAGAACGCATTATAAGAGCACAGATATGGGCCAAGAAAAGTTGCAAAAGTTAAAGCTCTCCAACAGACTTTTCTCCAGTTATGATTCAGTTAGGTATGTAAAGTGATTTAAGGGAGGGAAATAGGCCAGTGAAGAACAGCAGATATAAGTGCAGCAGTTCATAGAATCCTTTCCAGAATTATTGTAATCACAAAGAATGTTTCTCTTAAAAAATGAAATCATTCTGAACATTTGACTCTAAGCTTTACATTAATAAGCATGTTTTTCCTTCTCATGGAAGAAATATACTCCTTCAATCTTGACAAGGCCATGGAAATAAACACATGAAGTTGAAAAATTAAAAAAAAAGCCTTTATTTTTTATTACTATATTTAAAAATAGTTAAGAGCAGGTAATGCTCCACATTTTAAATGTCTTAATATAAGATTTTGTCAAGAAAAATCATGAAAACTTGTTTGAAATAGGTGGATCTGTAGCCTCTGATTTAGTCATCAAGCCAAATGTTAATGTTTTTATCTTGGTAACATTTTTTAGAAAAAGACACAGAAAACATTTCCAAAAAAAAATCTAAAATGAGAAGAACTTTCCTTTTGTTCAAGATCTCTCAATTAAAAAAAAAAATTGCCTTTTAGCACACCATAAAGTTTAGTAGTTGCAAGCCATACACATTCTCACAATATATGTCAAACAGAGCTCTGTAGATCTAACCGTGCACAATGTCACAGCCACATGCAGAGCGTAGCGAACCACCCAAGTATCCCAAAAATTGGATGTATACAGGATGGTTCATTTACACGTGGTGGTGCACTGAAGGAGTCTAATGTCATCTACAAAGGCACTATTTCTATTTAGTTATATTCTGAACTGGGACAGTTTTGCGTGAGTCTTTACTATCATTACCCTCAGCCGTTCATTTTTCCTAATCTCCAAATTAGGTTTCTTAAACTTCATACTCATG
>NW_027094086.1:93586639-93604139 GCF_029207755.1 Chamaea fasciata | reverse complement strand
ACCCCAGAGTTTTTTAAATACCTGCCCTAATATTTCCTCCCTCTGTTCACCAGCTTCAAAAAAGGCAACTGGTCACACATTTGATAAGAACATGTTAACAACCTGTTACAGAAAAACTAATTCTTCACAAATCTTGCTGCAGAAAGACCTTCCCCCCACTACATTTTTAAGTGACTGTCACAAAGTAAAAACAATCACAAAACATCTCTATACTGTGCTCTGCTGATGACAGCTTTCTGGTCTTAGTAGGTTACTACTGGTCAGGGCAGCCCCAGGATGCAATCGGTATCCTGTAAGAAATCATTTTTTCCAAAACAGCTATAGGGTAACACAGATTTTCTTCATTTTCCTGATGTTGTGTACACCATACAGTGCTTTTACAGCACAGGAGATATCAAAGAACAGGTACGATTCTTGAATTGCAGACCATCTTCTTCTGTGGTAAAGAGCTAAGAGAGACAAGTCAAGTCACTCCTCTCTTCACAGAGACTTCATCAGACTCAACAACCAGCTGAGGCTGTTCATACGCCAACCCTCATTTTCAAACAAGCCCTTGCACCAACTGATGAACATCATCTCTGCTAGTTTTCCTTGGATCTCACCTGTGGATTTGAAGACTTTCATTGATTGCCCTCACTGTGTAGAGGGCTTGCTGTATATGGGATAAACTTTTGTGGTTCTCTTGAAAGACAGCTCTGAGAAAGCCTGTGAGGACTTTCTGTGAAAGGCCTTATGAACCTGTAAAACTGCTGCCACTAGAAAACCATGTGCATCATACTGAGGAGTATCAGACAATAAATTTGTCCTTTGTTTAAATCTATTCTTCTTGAATAAATGTCACATTATACATAGATAAAATAAATTTCCCGCATGTGAAATTCTATAATGATTGTATTTACAGGTTGACAGAACATGGGGTTAACAGCTATGTACCGCTATTTCATTTTTGCCAGCAGGAGAATTGATGGCTTTCAAGTAATAAATAATAAAAAATTTCCTATTTCTAAACATTTTCAGATAAGAAAGTTCAAAATCAAATCAATTTAGCTTTCTGTACTCAGGTTCCAATCTTTCTAAGCAGAGACAAAACATGCTGTCCTTGTCAAATCATTTCAATGTGAACCAAGTAAAAATTTATTATCTTAAAAGGATCATCTATGCCTTTTCCCAGCATTCCTTAAAGACTACACTGAGATGATGTCCACACCAGTTGCAATTTCATTCAGAGAAGTTGAGGGGGGGGGATGGAGAAACAGATGCATACATTGTTAGTCTTTTATAAGTTGGTCTGACAGAAATGTCAGTAAGTCTTACATTTAAACAGCAAAATTATTCCTGCAAAAACTAAATTAAGTTAGATTTGTGTACCTTATGTGCTGTGTCTTAACATCCTCATTACAGCTTTTTTTCCCACTATGCTTTATAGAAGTACAGTTCTCTCAACATAAATATTGACAGTTCTGCTGCTGTGTGACTCACTCCTGCTGGGAGACCAGATTGTTCAGCGCTTGGGGTGAGGGGCTGGAGGGGGCAAGCAGTGAGGGACACAAGGGACTTCTTGTCAGAGAAGGAGGCAACTGTGGCTGAGATGAAGAGGAGGCTACAGGCAGTGTGAAATGGCTTGGCCACCTGAGCAACAACTGCTGAGGGGCTCTTTCCTTTCCCCGGTGGCTGGCTAAGTGCTCTGACTTGTTCCCAGGAGTCTCCTACAAAAAGTGGTATGGAGAAAGGGAAGGAAAGTAGAGAACCGATAGTTATAGGATATGTGGGAGATATCTTAGTACATTTATGCTAATTTTTTAAACTCTGAAGTCTGCTGTTTATGTTTTTATCGTGCTCATATAATGGCACAAACATCGACACACAAATTACAATATTAAATTTCTAAAAATTGCACAACTGATATTCTGATTAAAGTCCTGCTACCACATCAGTGGTGGAAAAAGAAGGGGATGTGTGTGGAAAAATCAGTTCTGCCTCCTAGCTGAACTGTACTAATTGACATTAGTGTCAAGGGCACTCCAAACCAGGAGGATAGGGCCCATCCTGCAGCTGTGCTCAATTAACATTTTAATGCAAAGCTGAGGAGATGTAGATAGGTAACAGGTGTGGCTCACCCTAGTTAAATAGCTCTTCTCAACTTTATTATTTATTTCCTGCTATACAAAATGCCATAGTACATATTTTTCCAAAGCTGTCATTTAGGGGAGAGGCCCAGATGAGAAATTGCCAACAAACATATCAAGTCTTACAGGAAAGCAAAAGCCTAGCAAAAGTGTTCCTAATGACATTTCATTTAATCAAGTTGTTTACGAAGAAAAGCCTAGAAAGTTGACAGCTGTATAGTTCCAGAATATTACACATCTTTTCCCCATAACGTGGCACAGAATACAAAGATAAATGAGCTCCACTAAGCTAAACTACCGCTATCATTAGAATAGCCATAAACTATTGCTAAAAGGGATACTCTGCTGGCTTTCATTCACTGGAAAAAAGCATGATGTTGGCAAAATGGAGTTTGTTTCTTTTTTTCTTTTTAATTACTTAATGAATGTGAAGTTTTGACTGATGGCAAGAAGTACACATTATTTTCAGCTGGGATGATCCCAGAGACCAGATGGCATTTATCCCAGCATTCACGGAACAGGATTTTCATGATATTCAAATGTAAAACATGACAATTCTTCTAAACTAATAAATAATTTATTCAAGTAGTTTTTATAATTCAAAATTTTGGCAGGCCTTTATTATTTCCGATGAGTTAAATGATTTTTATTTTTTTTAACTTTCCAAAGAGTCAATACAACAAAGAATGGATGTAAAAATAACAGTTTGTTTTGCTTTGCTTAAAGACATTCTATTGCTACTTTTGCTAGTATGTGACAGCTATTAGATAAACTAATGGAGCCATCACACAGTAGGTGAATCAGAGTTTGGTAAAACAATGCAAAAATATGGTTCCATATTATTAGTGAGAATTTCTTTAATAAGAACCCAGGATGTTAGGACCCCTCAAAGACAGAGCAGATTTCCCAGTAAGAGTTAGCACTGGCCAACATCAATTCTTTTGTGAATTTAGGAAGTCTGTAAAAAATCAAGAGGAAAATGTTGTACAGATGTAATCTCACAGAGATTTTTTGTCTAGGCACAATTTCTGTCCCACAGGCAGCTATATCAAATTAAGCAGAGCTCAGATGAAAGAATATTCACCCCTAACAGGGACCAAATTATTTTTATTCTCTAGGTCTGAAACAAGTTCAGTTTTTGTACCTTTTGAAAAATCCTCCCTGCTATGCATCTGTTGTGCATCATTAAAATTGGAATTTTATTATATCAATTCCTCTTTCCTTTAGTTACAGTTAGTCTTAACAATTCAGTTTTTAACTTCATGAGAGGAAGAGCTTAGTAGACAAAAAGAAGCTGAAAAATTGCTTTATTAAATATGCATTGCATGTAATCACTTATTTCCTGCTTAACTGATCTGGTGAGAAACTCTTCCTTAAAGTCACATCCCTTCACAGAAAGGTACTTGCTTTGCAAAACTTCACTTTGGGAGGTTTCTTGTGTAAAAGATGGAATTATTGATCAAAAGGAAACATAAATTATTCGTCCATTACTGGTCAAAAAGAGACAAATCTTCCTTACATTCTGCTAATTAAAGCAAGGAAGAAATTCAGATTTCATTGACTCACATCCTACATGAGCACGTTAATGTGGCCTTTTGAACTCCACATCCACATTTTGATGTTTCTGGCAAAACAATCCTTTTTACCTCTACCTGGTTTACCATCAAAAGTGAATGGGAAATGCGCTTCCCAAAACAGAAAAAGTGCCATTCATTTTTCCACAATTTTGTACCTCTTACTGCTTGGAGGAAGAGCGCAGAGGGACTTCAATGGTTGGTTGAATCTAAGATGACAAGTAAATCCTTCTAAGCTGGCAACACAACACAAAAACTGTCCTAGGTTTGAAAAATGAATATTCATCAGGTTCATGTCACTCAGAATCTTACTAATTTTTCCCTCCTTTACTTTCAGAAAAAAACCCAAAATAATCCTGAGTTGTTTCTGTTTCACCAGATTTCATAGTGTCACTACTACGTTGTAAGAAACTAAAGAGGGGTTCTTGGAAATAACTGGATTCTTCCTTCAGAAAAAATTAACTAATTTGAATTTTTTTTTAATTTAAGTGGATTTAATATTTTAAAAGAAAGCAAATTGAATATCAGTTATACCACCAACTATGCTAAATCTTTATTATCACAAAAGGAATAATTCAGATGTACAGAGAAACTACTGAACTACAGATAAACACTATTAATTCTCATTAGCCCTAAGCTTTGGCAAATATTTTTTTCATGACGGTCTAATAGACAGCACTAAAAACTCCAGGGAAATTCAGCTGGTTTCAGCTGGCTTCTGCTCCTTGACAATGAATAAGATTCCTGGATCTATCTGCTGAACATTTATTTACCAAACATCTCTTTTTGGTGTGCACTTTAAAAGTATTAATGAAATGCTAACACCAAATTATAACCAAAACAAAATACATGGAAAATGACTGAAAATCCCCAAACTCATCACAGCAAGATTTAGATTAAAGTATTATATAAAAAATAACAGAAAATGTTAATTGAATTAATATGGTGCATTTGTATTACATATAGAAAACTTGATACCTCAGAAGAGTAAAAAGCTATATTTATCATTCTTTTTAGCAAAATTTTAAGCTTCTCTTGGAATCATTAGATGAATTTTTCTACTGACCCTCTTCTGTAAGTTTGTGTATGTCTACAGAAAAAACACTGTTTCAAAGTCAAGAACAAGAAGTAAGTCACATCACACTGTGCTTATAACAGTGACTGCTGAGTATATATAACTTCCTCTGAATACTGGAGCTGACCCCAAAACAGGTCACCTTTCCACCACTGGAGACAAAAGCAGCTGCATAAAAGGCAAGCACATGTATCCTGCTATGATAGTTTCAGAATATGTTTCACCTGGGTGCATTAATTACCTCTCAATACTAACAGGCTGAGTTAGACCCTAAAGCATAGAATTATTAGGATATTTTACATACCTAATATATAAACCAATCTCAAAAAATATGGGTACCAGGAGAGCTGTATTTCTCAAACATACTGTGGGTGCTTTCAGAACCAGAACACAATCTCCGCTTTCCCCAAAGAGCATCAAAGTAGCCTGGGCCCCTCTGGTCCAAGGTAGAATCCCATTTCATTTGACTTGCTCTGAAATCTGCTCCACTGTAATCTGTATTCATCATACCTCCTTGAACTGAAAGAAGTGGTTCTTACACTAAGAACTGTAATTCAACTCTTTGCAGACTTCACCTTGCCTTTAACAAACAACTACCCATGGTCTTTCACATAACTGTACTCACTCCCTTTGGGATTTCAGCACAGCACGACTTGGCACTTTGACCAACGCACATGTTGGAGAATGAAACCACAGAAAACATTGGCATTTCTTCAGCCACTCCAGACCTTGTTCAGACACTTTTCTTCAATGCTGATAAGGCAATAAGTTGTCAGGGTTCATACAGGGACTTTCAGGTACTGTGCTGGCTGTGGAGCCAAACACACAGCATTTTTACTCCATCTCCACTGTACTGATAAATAAATAAGACCTTGAGCCAATGTTCCACTGGCAGTTCAATTTGCAGTCTCTTCAAGACAGAAACTAGGGTACTATTAACTTAAAGACAACAATACACATTTCCCACAATTAAGCCCTGCATCTTTGTAATGGAGTAAATCACCTTTTAGATTGTAACCATAGACATATGATAAGTATTTTGGCAAACTGGTGAACTCTAGAAAATATTTGTCACTACTGTTACCACTGCACCTTTGCTATCTAGCATTGAAGTGGCACCTCTGGCACCGCTCTAAGATGATGCATGCTATCTCGAACATTATTACTTGGTGTGCTGTGTCCTGCCATTATCTTCAGGAAGTGCATGTCCATCATAGTCTCTCAGATTTTATTGATTTCAGCCCTGATCTTGAATGAAGGCAGAACATTTGTCTGTCATGAGGAGTCTTGGTAATCAAAATAGTATTCAAAAGGGATGCAAGAGTCTCTGATATATAATTTTCAGAGTAGTGTGTTGACAACTCTATCTCCCTGAAGATCAAACTAGCATAGTAGCTTATTAAGCAAATTACACCTAAAATAATCATCTAGCTTGAATATCAAGTGCCTGTTACATCCACCATCACTCTAGGTCATCTCCAATGGAGAAGCAGATCATAAATCAGTTGGCGTTTGGCATAGGGAACCCTGCCACTTTGCTTGTGTGGCATTGACAGTTAAGATCCCAGGTAAATTGGAAAACTCCTTGGAAGAAGAGTGTAAGGGCTAGTGGGGAAAAAAATCAGAAAAAGAGAATAAATTTTTATTTAATGTTTCTCCCCAAAAAATCCTCTATACAAATATTCCTCTTACCAATAAGAAGCAAAATATTTCAGAGAAATTCTATCAGAGTATTTGCTGGAAAAATAAAACACACTGTTGTAAAGCCTAAGTGTTCAGAGCTCTGTACAAAAATAGTATAAATAATAGTCCTTATACAGGAAAATTTCTCTGCACAATGAAAGCATTTTGTCCTAAAGTACATTTGTTTATATTACAAAGTGTCTCCCCTCCATGTCTTCTGTACGCTGCTGCCCCTTCAGCACAGTCACAGTCTAGTAGAAGATTAATATTTCAGAACTTGTCATGGGCAGTTTCACTTGACTCTGTCACTGCCTATGTCTGACAAGCTATTTATCATGCTGCTAAGTGTCAGCATTAAATTATCCCTGCTGTTATGACAGCAACATTATTCATCAGGATTACACCCCCAGTACAAGGCTGCTTACAGCTGTTTCCTTCTTCCGAGCTTTATCGATCTCTGCTCTTTCTATTATAAAAGAATGGGTCTATGCACATGACCATTCACATCTTGCATGTCTGATGAATTTTATTTCCGTGCCAATGTCAAACAAAAAGGCTTCCCAGAAATGGGCTTCCACAGTTATAAAATGTCACTGGCAGAAGAGAATCGTATTCCTTTCAACTGGAGGCACATTCTCTTTGAGGGGACAGAGAAAGCAAAACATTATTGATCATAATGCATAGGCACCCAAGGTTGAAGGGTGTTGCTTGACAAATCAATCTGCATTTGTTTTAACCGAGTCACCCTTCCTTAACTGCTGCAATGAAATGACAATGAAATCAAGAATTATTTAATGAGATGTGTAGTGCTATTCACAGGCAGCTCAACTGTGCCTTGTCTCCCGTCCAAACTCTGAGCCCTACAATTGCCTTCTGCTGGGCTGTCAGTCTGCAGCAGAATGATACAGTGAGTAAAGGTATGGGCATGGTGAATTCTTCAAAAATTCTTCTGCAACTTTAATTTGGCTCATTTTTCTGACATTCCACACACTATTCCCCAAGAAAAGAACAAAAAATTATGAAGAGATTTGGTTCAAGTTATGTCATTGTGACATGAAGCTGTGTCAGGTGAGGTTTAGGCTGGATTTTAAGAAAAGTTTGTTTACCCAGAGGACACTGGAACAGACTCCTCTGAGCATCTAGCCTGCCAGGGCTCAAGAAGACTTTGGACAGTGCACTCAAGGTACATGATGTGACTCCAGGGGAGGTACTATGCAGGTCCTGGAGCTGGACTCCAATATTCCTTGTGGGTCTCTCCCAACCTAGAATATTCTCTAACTCTGTAAGTCTATGTTGGCTTTTATTCCTAGGACTTCTAAGTTTCTAGATTACTTGTTTGGCAATTTTACCTACCGTTTAACCTTTGGCTGCTCCTGATGGATTTCAAAAACAAACACCAGCATGGTTACAAATATGCTGTAAAAAGAGAGATTTCAGTAAATTTAACAAAACATCCTGCTTTCTCTATACCTGTTTTACCTGGTAATTTAGACTCTGATGACCATCAGCTAAATTAGCTAAATCTCTCATTGAGTGCTGTTTCAAACTATTAATGCATTAAAGGGATTACTGAAAATCAAGTTCTTGAAATTCATTCTAAAGTATTTTAGGAAATAAGAAGAATATCATCACAGGGAATGGTATTCTTGTGTTTCATATTACTCTTTCATTACATCTCACAAATGTTATATGCTTTAAAATCAAATATAATGTTTAGTGTTTTCCTTAGACATCAAGATATGTCATCAAGGAAGACCAACTTTTGTTAAGGAAGTATTTTTCCTTAGCTGATCTGCAAGGAATACTGCTAAAAGGTAATTTCAAAGATGCAAAACTAGTGGACAACAAGCCTTTCCACACTTTCGACTTATTTCAAAGAATCACCATTCCAGGGAATAGCATAATTTTTGAGGGGCTAGGGCATAATGACCCAATTTTCCACTTTGCAAGAAGACTGCTAGCCTGGCAGTGATGTGGCAGCATGGACCTTCCCACTGGAAACCAGAGCCATGCATGTCCCTATGTTCATTGTGTTGCAGTGCAGCATTTTACAAGGTCATGGAATCACCTATCACTTTGTACCTTCTTGTTGTCCACCCGTGCTAAAAGTGTGGGGAGCACAGCTCAGCCCATTGTCACTGCTTTCTTTCACTCACTACCTTAATTCCCCAGGGCTTGCACAGATTCATATGTGACGTGTCTATAATTTGGGCTCTACAACTTCAGAGTAAAAGATTATAGCAAAATAGGCATACCTACCGTGTAAGATTTTTTCTCTTTTCATGATTTTTATGTCCAAATTCGTCAAGGTAAAGGATCTTGGTGGATCTTGCTCTAAGCAGTCTATTTCAAGGTGTGTTAAAAGTTAATCTACATAAAAAAATGTTTGGGAAGTCAATTTGGCTCTCTCCTCATATGAGGTACTTTTTCTGATATTTGGCAATAAACTAAAATTCCAATAACAGTATTTTGTTTAACAATATTTTGTTTAAATGAATAATTCTGTCTAAAAGCATTCTGACTAAAATAGTTCTTTTATTCTTCATATTCTTATCTCTAGGAGTTAATGTTGAAAAGTCTAAAATGGAAGTATATATGGCAGGTCACCAGTTTCTTTGACGTAACACAAAGCTAGAAATATCCTATCCTTAAAACGGCAGGGATTTCAAGTAGAATAACCTGGAAGTCTCATCTACACAGGGCATGTGTTTATACTTTTCAGAAAATTAGACAAAATTTTATAGCCATTATCACAGTGTCAGGGGATAAGATGACAAAGATTTTGATCTCAAGGGAATGTTTGTTGTTAAAGAAAAGGATGCCATTGGAAATTATGTTTCAAAGTCCCAATTCTACTAAGAATGCTCACCCAAATAGTACGTTTCATATTCTTCAGCAATTACAGGACCATAATGTATGCTATTAAAAAAAGAGTGGTGTTCTCATAAACACTAAGCTGCCAGTATTTAGATGACTGTACAGAGGTGTAAAGAAAACTGTCGTGATGTAGATAGGACCAACAATAACAAGCGTTACTGTTGGACATACCGGGACTTTGCCAGATGGGAGTAGAGATTTGAAAGGGAAATCTCAATGAACAGGAAAAGTTCATTTGCAATTAAGAAAAATTTAAAAATGTTAAGAAAAAAGTTATTTACAATTAAAAGTAATGGAAAAAAATATACTTTTTTTTAAAATTTAATTCTGAGATTGACATATGCACATAGATTTTTCTATCTAATAAAACAAGGCCACCGCTGAATTTTTTTTCCAACAGCCTGCCCCTTACAATGGATCTTTTTACTTTAGATTTGCTGGTGATTACATTCAGCTGTACTATCTGTTTGAGAGCTTTTTACTTTGAATGCTGTGGTAAGTGTCAATCTTTACATTACTGGAGGACAATTAGGCAAACCATGTAATTGCATTGTCACTTATTAATTTCGAGCTCCAATGTCATAAATTATATGCCTTAATTAATACTGCACGCCAATCACAATCTGCAACTTTGAAAGGAAAAAGAGGTTAACAAGAATACATAATTAAAAGAAAACAGCGAATAATGGCATGGCTGAACAGTTTAAAAAATTAGACAAGAAAACTGGTGCTATGTCAGCATGTAGGAGCCAAGTAAAAAATAGGGTGCTTGACAAAATGCACACAAGAATTAAGAAGTCAGAAAACGAAAGAAAGTTTCAGCTATCAGGTTTTGTACCACTAGCAAAGCAAGTGTCTGTCAAAAAGAAATTTAAAGACTACTGCAACATATATAAATTCATTCATTCCTTCCACAACATGCTATACAGGTAAAGAAATAGCATTTCTTGAGCAGCATTGCTGCCTCAACACACAGACACACCGGAGCTGGCAAAACATGTCAGAAAAACGCCTCTTTTTTTTTTTTTATTTTTTTTTTTTATTTTTTTTTTATTTTTTTTAATTAGAAATGAGGCCAAAACCGAAGGCCAGTGGTCCCAGAGGGCTCCCAAGTGTAAGTACTGTCCTGGCAGGTCGTCTGCCACTGGGAAAGAATTGCAGTAGCTCTGCTGTCCCACTCACTTACTCAAAATAAGGACCAAAAGGCATACAAGCAAGCAGTGAAACTGATTCAAAATTAAAACATCTCAAATGTGCATATGATGTCAGGCAGATGGTAGGAGTAAGGACATTATTCCTGCAATGGAGAATAAGGACAGAGAGAAATCTGCAGTAGCAAGAAGCAATGAATATAGAGCATCAACCATTTTCACACATTACAAAGTATTCTCTCAGTCTGTTTACCTACTGTAGAATATCTCCTAAAGAAAAGAAAAACCATCTAATTAAGGATTTGCTTTTTAAACTTATAGCATGTTAAAATTGTGTCTGTACTATCTGAAAGGATTTTCAGATCCTGCAATGAGTAAAAATTAGAAATACTGAGAGCTTATTCAAACAAAATAACAAATATTTCTAGTTTTTCTATCACTTATATCCCTCTATTAAAGACCAAATAGGACCAAAAAAAAGTGGATGTAGGTTCAGTGCCTAATATTTAAGGTCTCCTAGAGGAACTCTAGACAGACACTTGTCTCCACAGATAAGCTAACATTTTAGTCTTCAGCTGGGTACACTAAAAGAAACAGGGAGACAGGAGCTCATCCATGTTTCCCTTTCAAAGCAACCACTGGAAGATTTCTAAATACCAGAAGCCTCCCCTACCTCTTCCCATTCAATGCAGCACCCAAAAGAAAACAAAGGATACAGCATTCCCAGTGGAGTTTTCCCTGGGACAGTACATGTTCTTGAAGGATATTTTTGTCTACTTTCCCACCAAACTGAAGCATGCACTTCTCATGCCTCTTGAAAAGCAGTTTCTCTCTGAGGCATCTGAGGGACTGACAGCATGGCATAGCATGGCATGACAGGATAGGGTAGATGCTCTTACCCAACCAAGGAGAAGAGCTAGTGGAGGCATGTTTTGGCATGCCACAGCAAAATTCAAACTCTTCTCTACTTCTAGGGCCCGAAAACTCAGTTGGGGCTGGTTTAAGACCCCAGGGTGGCAGCGAAGCTGAAAGAAAGCAGCTCTGCAGAAAGGGGACGGCTAAGTTTAAGAGGGTATGTTTACACTCCCAAGCTGAACCTCTATCCACAGTGAGGGTGCAGTCTTCCCTGGCCTTCCTTCTTCTTTTTCCAGTGTGAGAACTCCATAGGGAGGTAGGCACAGGAGTCCAGGGGGACAGTGCTACCTGCTCACTGTCCACGGCCACACAAACAAAAGCAAGCACCCAATGTCATCTTTACCCTCATCCTCCAGTTTTGTGTTCCTCAGTTTATTCTCATTTCAACAGAAAGGCAGCATGAGAGAAGTTTGCCAGCTCTATTGACAGGTTCAGCTAGCAAGAATAACTTTATCCTGACCTGAAATCATTAAAAAAGTCCTTACAAAGCCACTAAACACAGATTGTAGTTTTAATTTCATTCCTCAGGCAGCTGAGCTGGGACAGCCCTGAAGGTGTGCACTGAAGTGTGATGACTCTGGACTTCAGGCACTGACAGGAGTGGAAGAAGGTTGTCAGTACCTCATAATTTTTGACATTAGTTTTCCTTTTCCTAGGCAGTGTTACTATGTAAATAATACCTTCTACTTCAAACATGTCTAGCTGTGTTTCAAGGCAGACATTTGTTTCTGTGTACATGTTCTTATATTTTTTTTCTCCTTTCTCTTTCCCTTTCTTTAGTGAAATATTTGCTTACCAGTATAAAAAAAGAAACCTTATTTCATCTGAGGTTGGAGACTTTTTTCATACACATACCATATGTCTAAATTTCTACAATTACTTAAAATATACTTGTGATTATAATTAATCTCATTACACAGTCTATCTGCTAAATAGGATAAACTTTACCTACTAGAAGCAATAATTGTATTTGGTCTTGTGGCCTGAATTTTCTAATATTATAAATTATTTTTTTAGAAACTACATGTTATGTTTAAGAATGCTACTGCTGCAACACATATACCTGATGTATTATTTTAATTTATTATTATTTATGAATCCATACTTTTATGCAATATATTCTTTCTTGAACAATACTCACACTGATACCATAAAGTATTTTAATCACTGGCAGAGTGATCTTCTCTCAAAATACTTTTCCTCCTTTTGCAGCTACTTTGCATCAACAGATTAAGGCGTTAACATAACAATAACTAAATTGCAGCTAAAGAAACAAATTCTTTTGTTAAATCAATCCTGGAGGGTACTGGAAACATCTTCTGAAGCACTGAGTACTTTCAACTTCTATCAGCTTCAATGAGAAATGCACGTGCTCTGCCGTTTGCAGAATTGATCTCTTCCATGTTATCAGTTCCCAGCCGTTATCTAATACGTAATTGCATTGTATGAAAAAGAGTTATTTTCAATGTTCATTGTGCTGAGTGCCATTAAAGAGATTTACTTGTCAGACTTCACACATCATTAAATCAATTTTCTATGAAAGAAAAAAGTAGAAGATACATTAAATTATCCCACCAAAAACTGTTGTATCTGCTTTCTGCATTAACTATCAAAGTATATGTTCACATTCTTTTCAAGTATCATTATGGCATGATTTTGCATTAGGAAACAATGAAAACTGCAGCACTGCTTCTCGAATAACTTCACCACAACCCTCAAAGCTGCTGAACTACAGTTCTGCTCAAGAAGTTGAAAGAAGTTTTCAGCAGCCAAGGGATTACATACCTAATCTGCTGTGCCCGGTTGGAAAAGGCTGTCTGCATCTCCAATCCTTTTGTTCCTAATCAGACAAACGGTTTTCTCACATTAGATGCATGTGTAACTGAGTAGGCCTGTAGCTTCCCTTTTTGCTCACAAGAAGGGAGATGTGCACAAGAAATGCACAGTACAAGAGCCAGGAAAAGTTGGAGGCTGAGTCAATGTCATCTTGCCACTCAGGCAGTTTGACACATTAGTGCAGCAATCCCTCTCCTAATGCTGTTTAGGTTGTGCTGCTCTACCTGGCTCTGGCCTGCATCCAGGTGTTTGCAGTATACATGAGAGAGCAGGCAAGAGCAAAGGACACTGGTAATGCTTCTTTTGTGAGTCTCATCCTAGAGTCTCCCAGCCCTAAAAATCCAACATGGAAACTCTGCAGGACCTGGTGACAATTCATCCCTGGGCTCCCAACAACCTTTAAAGATGTAGCTCAGCACAACAGCCACTGCAGCTTGTTTTCATGTGACTCAGAGATGTCCTGGTCAAGCCTCTCTCTTCCCAGCAGCTCTACACTGGAACATCAGGAACCAGGGAAAGAAGAGCACCCTCCCTCTTCCAAAGTCCCAGCCACAGCATCATCCCAGAAACTGTTACAGTGATGGGATGCCCCATGCATCAGCTTCAACTGGCACTCTCCTGAATGGATATGTTACATGATGGTGACAGATGAAAAAAATGTTTTTCCATAATCAGGTCCCATTTCAGAGCTGACGAAGGCAGCTGTGTGTGCCCCATAGTCCTTAAGGAGCACATATTTACTTTTCGGGAACTAGGAAAACCGCCTAACTTGCCACCACTTCACTGGACAAGAACATAATCCCAAAAAACCACAACAAGAAGACAAGTTAAAACAACCCCCTCCCCCTCAAAAAAAACCTGAAACTAATTCTAACAGTTTTTAAATTTTTAATACAAATGCTTCATTTTGAAGTCCAGCTCAGTTATATCATGTGGAAGTTTTAGACTGTGCTCAGCATCACAGTATCCAAGTGCCTTCTGGCACAGCATTAAGCAACCTAACATCTGTCATGGCTTTTTTTTTCTTGTCATGTTTTGTATCCTTTGTCTACCTCCCTCCTTCCAAGGCAGATATTTAAAATATGGAATGATTCATTTGGGATATTTTAAAGGTTAGTGTTATGCGGCTGTGTGTTTGAATATGTAATAAAAGCTATGTTATATGGCTTTTCTATATGCTATAGGGAAAAACAGAAATGTATATGTTTACACACAAATTCCATACATACAAACTACCCTCACAAAATTATAGTGGGGGAAGACCCTCAATAGATAGACTTGGAGGAAAATGGTGACTTTTCATTGTGGAAAATCTTATTAGCTCTGCTTTACTATGCTTTTGGGAAATGTAGAGAGTGAGAGGACTACTAGAACTAACCCATGTGCACCTGAGGGGGTGCAGTACCCTTTCTAAGTGCTGTGCATCAGTATCACATCTGCTAAAGCACTCTCACACTAGCACCATCGTTTAATGCTACCTGCAAATGTCAGGGTGATACTGCCGCTTTTTACAGTTATTCTCTGTGGTTTCAGAACTCCCCACTCAGCCCTAACTCAAGCTGCACTTCCTTTGAAGTTAGTAAGACCACAAAGACCATTGTGGAGGGTGTGGGTGAAGGCTAGGAAATTTCAGACTCTCGTGAGCTAATTTATTTGACACTGCCATATTTTTATTTTATTGATATGTCTTTTTCAGTTGTCTACCCATTTTGAAAAAGAGCAGCAGTTTGTCTCCTTTACAAACCACAAATATCAGAAATAGGAGCCATTATCCACAGTCTACAATTCTGCATTCATTTTGCCAGGGACTGCACACACTTCCCTTAAGAGAATCTCTTCTTCATACTTGATCTGCTGTCTCCCTGTTGAAAATATCACTGACACCGCTGAGGCTAACAAGGTCAAGTGCTTTGAGATGGAAGCCTTTTGTACTGATGAACAGCTGAAGGGTGCGACATATGTTTTAGGGCCTTAGCAGCTGGCTCAGTGAGAGCCTCTTGGGTCTCCTTTAATGATAAATCCAGGCCCTGCTACTTCATCTCAGCATGGAAATAGCAGCATGTTAACATTCATCCAAAGTCTTGTGTCTGTCATTAATGCAGCCCTTCTACTGTAGTTACATGGCACGGCACAGCTGACGTATCACCTGTCCTCCCACCTCGCAGAGCAGTAGGGCAGGTTATGCATCAGTGCAGGATTTAAATGCCATTTGACTGAAAACTACTGATTGCATCGCATGTTTTATTTTTAATTTTCCTGAATGCCAGCTGATCACAGTTGTTTGTTCCAGTTGTTATATTCTGTACTCTAAATATGTATAAAAGTGTGTGTTTAGATATATATAAATACATGCGTTTATACATACATATATATATACATATGTATGTATGTATGTGCGTATGTATAAAAAGCTGTATAACCAAAGCTTACAAATCATGTCAGTCATATGCACAATAGAAAAACCCAGGCATATCTGCAATTGTCTTTGCAGGGACAAATCAGCTAAAGGCTGCACAACATCCCGAAGGTCACAACCTCCCATTGAGCCACACTCAGAGGAATGAAAGAGAATTACAAATTCAGCAATAAAAGCTTTCTTTAGTAAAAAGTTTTGAAGCCACTGGTCAGGAGGGAGGAAATTTTCTAACTTCTCCTCCTTTAGCAGTCTTCAGTCCTCAACTTTATCCTTTAACAAGTACTTTGGGATCCTTGAGAGTGAAAGGTGCTATATAAATGAGAGATGTATTAATAAAATCCCCAACTGCAGTTCAGCTGCAAATGGGAGCTCCTCCAGCTCAAGGCTGGAGTAATTCTGCTAGGCAACCACAGATGGTGTGACAGATGATCTCAGCAGCCCATCCTTCTATGTTTTTTTTTTTAGTTTAAATTAAAACAAAAAAAAAAATTATTAAGCTATCGTGGCATGCTACAGATTTCAAGGGCCTTAAGTTCATCTTCAGAGCTATGTTTGGTCCCTTTACTACTATTTCTTGTCAGAAAGTTTTATACCTGAATCCAGCTGGGGAAAGAATGTGTATGCTAGACATTTGCTTCCACCTTGCCACAAATGGCAGGGTAAGGAGAGATGTGAATGCCTGGAATAAATGAATCTTTCTTGTTGAGAGCAGAAGCAGACTCGTCATCCAAGAAAGAGTTCAAAACATCAGAATTTCTGGTTCTGTCCCAGCTAGCTGCCTATCCAGTTATCCCTTAACAGACTTTCTTTGAGGTGCTGATTTTTGCTAAGCACCATGAACACTGGTGCCAGTGCTAGAGTTAAGCTGTAAACTACCAGAAGACAAGGACTATTGGCTTAATGAAGACAGGAAGAAAAAATGAAAAGGGTGTGTGAGCACAGTGGGGAGATAAACTGCTATTAGATCTGTCAAGAAAAAGTTCTGGATGTTGGAAATTAGCTTATGGCTCCTGTAAAGCCACTGTGATTTTGATACAGTGGAGTTCAATCAAAGCACAATAGTAACAGTTGCTCAGATCCCAGTATTTTCAACAGACTATTACTTATACAAGTTTAAATCTGCTCCAGAACATTTTTTTTTTCCTCAGCATTGTGGCCTAAAATAGGAATCCCTGCAGAACACTACAGAACACTAGAAAATTGAGAAAGTTAGGACTTTTGCACAAAGTTGCTGATGGAACATATTGTTATAGAAACTTATTGTAAAATAAAAAATTTTTAATTACTGAAAAACATTTGACAAAAATGAGCATAAAAAACCAAGATTTTTTAAAACTTATTGGGGCAGAAGTTTTACCCTCCAACTCCAACTCTTTATTTGACCACATACTATTTAGCTTTAAATTTAAGGAAATTTCCTCTTCGTTTCCTATGTCTGACAAAGGTTATATTGATAGATCATTGACTTAAAGTGTTGATTAGTTGACCAGAAGTGTTGACCAGCAACTTTTGTTGCTGGTCACTGTGCAACACTCTTAATTCCCCTTAATCTTTTAAACTCCAGATCATTTATTGACATAATGCCAAAAATAGGATTAAAAATCTAATTCCTAAATGAAAAAGTAAATTTGGTTTCTTTTAAAAGCCAAGCTTTCAAATATCATAGTTATGTTGGAAATACCTATTTTCCCCTCTTTCCCCACTAGAATATAAATATGGGCATGCCGATAACATCAGTGGTGTGACATCAGAACTTGGTCCATTTGTCCTCAAGTGTTTGAAACTAAAATAGAAAAACTGTAGAAACTTCCTCATGAGGGGAAGCAGAAAGGTCTGTATGGATCTTT